>NC_057798.1:322234837-322396408 GCF_018294505.1 Triticum aestivum
TTTACAGTGGTCTCGTTGTGTCTTAAAGAGTCCTTGGCTATGCCGACTCGGGGACGCTTCGTATGTCATGTGCACTGCCTTGTACATGATGGTGCTGTACGATCGAGCCCGTGTAGGCCCCACCACGAAAACTTCGGACGAAATCTCTATCATATGTTTGTTCTGGCTTATTCTGCAAGCCAAATCCTTTGTTTTGTTTTGAGTTGTGGTATTCGAGTTGCTTCGAAGTCAAATGTTGATTCCATACCTTTTCCAAATGGTGTTCTCATATTCCTATGTGAATACTAATCCTTCTTGATCATCGAGTTTGTCATGTTAATCCTTTTCAACCGGCGTGTTTTCTCTCCAAGTGGTTCCGATCATTTCAACATTCACAAGATCAAGTATCAGTTCTTCTCAACGTTGTTTGTGTCATCCATCTCCAAGTTGCCTTTGTTTTCCCACCCTCCCTCCCTTTGTTTTTCTCCAAGGACCCAGATTCTTATTCAAGTATCCATTTTATTGGTGGAAGTTTCTCCATTCTTTTCCGTCAATGTTCTTATCCGGTGATTCTCATGAAGATTCTAATGGAGCTTCAAGTTCGTCATTCCTCGTTCTTTTCTTCTCCGGTGGATTCAAGTCAAGTTTTGTTGATCATACCTTTTTCCTCATTTCAATGTCTTCTCATACCGCTGCACCTCATTATCATTCTACTTCTCGCTATTTGTTATTCCGGAGTGCTCAAGATATCTCGAAGATTCATGTTTCCACTCTGCACTCGTTCAAGCTCTTTCGAGATTGGTATCTCATTCAAGTCATTTAATTCAACCGGTGCAACATCTCTTTTAAATCTTTTCAACGGTGTTCTTTTGAGTGGGCCCTAACCCACAGGTCTTTTCCCAGGATCTTACCTGACTCTTCTATTTTCCCAGAGCTATCTCAAATTCTTTTCCAAGTTTGACGTAAGAATGAGTTATCATCAGTCAAATGCTTTTCTCCAAGATCTTTCAAATTCTTTTCATAGTTGGCTCAACCTCTTCGCTTTTGATTCTTCCGGTGTGCCTCAATAATTCTTGGTGGTGTTTCTCGTTGTCATTCTCATCATTTGAAGACCGAAGAAGAGTTTCTCTTTAATCAGCCTTGGCATGCCATCTCAGCTAAGCCGATTAAGTGTAGAACAGGGCAAGGAAGCTTCTTAAGCAGAGCATATTGACACTAAACTACTTCGGCAAACAGTGAGATTAACAGCGTCTATTAGCTAACATTCAGCGCTACACCGACATCAACGGGGCCTCAGTCTAGAATGCACGCACCATGGGAGAAGCTGACCGCCGTGCGTCTCCACACCAACGTCACCAGTGTTGGCAGCGCTGACTGCCATGCGCCTCCACAAGAACGTAGCCAGAGGTGGCGGCACGGCTAGAGGACGGCATTCTACGAGAGTGTATTGCGGGAGTGAGAGGATCGTCGTGCGTCCCCTCGATGAACCGCGACGCTGACGTATCAGCGCAGCGGGGAGGGCGGCTTTGGTGGAGCGAATGGAGTGGAGGGGGACGGGGGGAGAGGGGAGGGGGGAGTGGGGTTTGGGGAATATTATTGGCTAGTTGGCCGAAGGGCGGATGAATCGGATTTGGGGGGAATTTTTGTGTGGGGGGGAGGGGAGGATTTTCGCGCGGTGGGCAGGGGGAGTTTGGCGCATGGTCGGTTTCTCCAAGTGCAGTCCCACGTGTCAGTGAAGAGGCAAGCCGAAGCGCGTTTCGTTTGCGTGAGCCGTGTGCAGGACCGAATGTGTGTGGGGTGCAATGTGACCGAGACAGGAGTGTTGTGAGTGTACCGCCTTTTTTCCTTTTAAACAAGGTGCTTTGCCCCCTCAAAAAAAATTGTTGCTTTGCACGATCCATCGATACTACTACTAGTATTCCGGTAATCCCGACTAAAACGTCGCGGCCGGGTCTTTTCCCGCGCGATATGCTGGGAGGTTGGCTTAGTTGGGTTTTTTAGGACGAGTAATGCTACACCAACATAATCCCAGTTACGTAATTAACATAATGTGAAACATGTGCGCTGTTGATTGTAGATTGGGGGGAGGGAGGGGACCACCACCATGAAAATCAGGGGAGGAGAGAGAGAGGCAATTTATGTTAACCCTTTCGTAGGTTCCTGTAGATGTAGAAAGATGTGAAATGTGTGAATGTGTAGTGGACGTACTATTGGAGTGCCTAAGATAATTTGTGTATGTATAGACCCTATGTGTTTATTTTACTTCGCATGTTAGATTTGTCTCGGTTCAGTAAAAAGTAGAGTTGGTGATGATGGTGTACCTGTCATCCTGCAATATAGGCCGTCCGATCTATATCTAACGGATAGGAAGGAAACTATGACAATTTACCCGCACTCCTCTCCACATTTGCAGATAAGGCTTTCCCTCGTTCATCCTTTTCTCCCACAAGATCTTGATCTTCCATGCAACGCACGGGCATCTTGCTATTACTCCTACAATATGTATATTATTGTGAAAGTTCATATACACCGGCCGAGATTAATGCAAACACGGCAGATTTTCATTACATTTCGAACTTTTATAGGATAGAAAAATAAAAGAAACCCGACCCTAAACCTATTCTACGGCGGCGACCCACGTCCTCCATCTACGATCTCTATGTACGGGGGCGGGGTTTAAGACCCGTGAAGTGAAGGTGCGGTCTCGGGCGAGGAAGAGTAGAACACGGGATACAGATCGGCCAGTTGGCACACCATGCCCTGCCGCCTCCCATGCCCTACTCATCCTCGGAGGAGTCCCTGACCTCGGCGGTGCCGGACATTGGACGGCGGCAAGTAGGACGTGTGGCTGACGGTGCTCCCGTCGTCGGCCGCCAGCGTGGCCACCGCTTGTGCGGTCGCGTCCGCATTCGGCTACGCTGCTATTGCGTCGCGAGAGGCGACTTGAGTGAGGGCGGCGACCTCGAGCTTCATCCCTGAAGACAAGCTCTCCCGCAGAGCGTTCGCACTTGCGGTCATGGCGGATGTGGTGCCAGGTAGGAGGACGATGCACTATGGTGTGGAGGTTAGCTGGGCGTTGTCGCTTTAAGTAGCGCATTCCGGTGAGGCCAAGCGTCCGGGTGCGTCATTAAGTCGCCGGAGTTGGTTCCTCGGGCACCGAGCCTCTTAACGACGACATACGAATGGACGGCACGAATGCGGGCTGCTGGCACCGGCTGGGAAGGCACCGCGCAATGGCGCGAGGGACGAGGGTTTTGGTGTGCCAGGGTAGTCAGCTGCGGTCGTGGCAACGTTGGAGATGCCCTTTGCTCACATGCGATCCCCGCATGTCATTGAAAAAGCAAGATGACCCGGCATGGTCTCAGGTCCAGAGGATGCAGTTGGCCGCGCTACACCACTCTGCGGACGCGTCGCGGCGCCCCGTGCATCCTCGACGAGCCGGGTGTTGGATGTGTTTGGATTGTGGCCAATGTGCACCTTACCAAAATTTTGGTCATGACCCAAAGATTGGTCCTTGTTTGGATGGTTGCCATTTTTTTGGCATGCCAATGAACTCTAGCCAACTCTACTTCATTTTTCTTGCCAATGTCGGCCAAATCATGGGCAACCAATACCTCAACCAAAATTTTGGTCATGATCCAAAGATTGGTCTTTGTGGATGGTTGCCATTTTTTGGCATGCCAATGAACTCTAGCCAACACTAGTTCATTTTTCTTACCTATGTCGGCCAAATCATGGGCAACCAATACCTCAACCAAAATATTGGCTACCCAATGCTTTGATGGGGCAACCTTGGGCACCAACCAAACATACTGTTGGTCGTGCCACAACACTAACGCCACCCTCGGCACACTGAAATTGACTGTGTCTAGCAACGATATGAGCGTGTCGCTCACCGCGGTCCCTGTGTCCAAAGGCGGTGCTGGAGCTATGCCCCGTTGTTGGCCCCAACGACCCACATGAACGGTTGTCGATGGCGAGGAGGTCTTGGCCCAGCTCCTCCATTGGACTAGTCTGCGCTACATCGTCCCAACGGGTGTGCCGCACATGTCGGTTTCCCTGTTTTGCCGGCCATATTCGAGCGTCAGTGCTCCGCATTGCACATTAGGCCTTTCACTATGAAGGCCAAGCGAGACAACTCATTGTTTATTTGAGCTGTTCAAGTGTAATCATGTGGCGTTTGCTTATTTCTCATTCCTCTCCAACCCTCTTCTCCATCGATCATGTCGCCCTCCAGACGAGTCCATCCTCCTGCATGCCTCATTTGAACATTCCACCGAGTATCATTCGCATGTACCCACCCTAGTCCTCTTTCAATAGATCTCCGGACCCTGAGATGAAATCGAGAGGGAACGAGTAGGGGCACGTGATACCTATGGCGGATTCAAAATTTTGAACCGGTGATCATAGCATCGGCAAATCATATATAAAGGGTATTCAATGTTCGTTTCGTTTTTGAACGTACAATATACTCCCTCCTATCCTTTCTAGTTTACATATAAGTTTTATGTGTAGTCAAAGTATCTCTACTTTGATCAAAAAGGTATCAATATTCAACAACGCCCAATCAATATTGTTAGATTCGTACGTACTCCTAGATTCGTACTGGAGATGGTTTCCAATTTGACTATTGACAAGATTAATAGTACATGAGATGTATAATGTGAAAATTATATCATTGGAAACTCCTTTCACATATGAATTTGACCGTATGCTTTGTGTAAGTTGCATGTCATATATTATTACTCTAACATTTGGTCAAAGTTAGCCTCGAAAAATGCATTAAGCCCTGTATAGTAAATGGAAGGAGGGAGTAGTAGTGGAAGTGGATCCTCTGACGTAGGTATCCCTTCCTTACCCTCCCTTTCAGTCACTTACTAGAGGACCCCATGCTTGCTAGGCCCCGCATGTCAGTTACTCAATGGGTTTGGCCACGTTAGGGGATCCTCATCCGTAGTATACTCCCTATGTTTTTCTTTACTCCGCATAAGACGGAGGGAGTGGTAGTATAATAAATGACGCGGGCGGGGAGGGGGAGGGACGTCGGTTTGCTCTCAACTGTGGTCCCACAAGCGAGCGAAAACGCAAGACGAAGTGCATTCCATTCGGTGAGCGACGTGGAGGGTCCACCATGCCGAGCTGCAACGCGAACGCGACAAGAGCAATGTACAGTCAAAACCGATTGACCAGTCGTCACCGGAACCACTATTCACACCAGAACCTTCGCTGCTCGACCTACGCTAGCCACTGCCCTAAAACAACACCAAATCTCCAGCCCATTCCCCCACCTTTCGATCCCCTAGCCCGCATCAAGCGTCCCCTAGTTTGCCAAAAAGCCATGGTGCGCCGCAAGATCACTTGCTACAAGATGCTGACGCCAGAGCGCTGCGCAGAAATCGCGGCGGCGGTCAGCGCCACAGACCTCCGTTCCCAAGCTCGCTTTGCGGCGGGCCAATCCCCGAGTTCTCTGGAGCCAAGCTACGAGGAGGAGGAAGCCGATCCAATGTTCATGGCGGAGGTTGCGGCGCAGAAGGCCCCCGATGGGTATGAGACGATGGACGTCAACTTCGTGCCCGCGTCCGAGTCCCCCATGGTGCAGGTGGACCAGCGGTTCAACATGGCGATACTAAAGGAGGACCGGGAGGCAGAGGCTCAACTCGACGCGGAGCGCGCGCATGCCGCTGGCATCGAGGCTCTCCTCTAGGCGGAACTGGATGTCGTGGATGTGAACCGGGCGGCGGAGGCTCAACTTGAGGTGGAGTGCGGGGATGCCGCTGCCATCGAGGCCCTCCTGCAGGCGGAACCAAACGTCCTCGACTTGAACCGGGCGGCAGAGGCTCGACTCGACACAGAGCGCGTGGATGCCTCTGCCATCGAGGCCCTCCTGCAGGCGAAACCGGACGTCCTCGACTTGAACCAGGCGGCGGAGGCTCGACTTGACGCGGAGCGCACGAATGCTGCTGCCATCGAGGCCCTCTTAGAGGCGGAACCGGACGTCCTTGACTTGAACTGGGCCATGCTCTCGTCAGTGCAGAGCGCCCGCACGCTCCGCTTGAATGAGTAGCTGGAGGCCGAGGACAACCACAGTGCAGAGACACACGTCGGCAGCTACGGCTGGTTCGCGCCGGCAGCCAAAGACGACGAGGTCGTCTCTTTTCATGAGGAGTGATAGTTTTTCTTTATGTTGTTGTTTTATGGATGTTTTGCTGTGTAAAAACATATATTTGTTATGCAAGTCGCCTGACTTGGGCCAGTTGTGACACTCCAAAAAAAATTTTGCGGTTTTTGTTTTCAGCAAAAATCTTTCTTGGATTTAGTTTCTCCTAGAAAGAAAAACCTTTTTGGTTTTTGGGCTTTTATTTGGTTTTGCTCCTTTTTAAATTTTACCATACCTCCTATGGTAAAATTTTCCCAAAACCCATCCTTCCACCTTGGGACAACCCAAACATTCTGTCCAAACTAATAAAATCCATTTTTGGATTTTATCCCATTAAATTCTTTTCCCAAAATATTTCTATCATTTCTTTTGAGCCTAGGTGATTTGCAAAGCAAGTACCCTAATGCATTTGATTTTTGACCTCAACTCAACACCCCTGGATAGTCCTTTGTACCCACAACCTAGAACCATCTTGATCCACTCTTCTTCTTTTCAAATAATTCATATTTCACTCTCTGCAAGTTTGGACCAGATTTGCCAAATTTGGTGAAATTCATATCTACACTGCTCTAAAAAATCCACCAAAATTCAGGCAACCTCTAGATGCAATGAGAGGCCACTCCACCAAAAACTAGCTCAAGGAAAAATCCCTTCATGCCAGAATAATTCTGTCGAACACCTTGCATGCACTAGTACTGTTCATATTCAGTAAATTCAGAGTTCAGTGTCATTCTCCGTTAGTAACTTCAGTCACATGTCCACAGTGCCCTTGGCACGTTGCTCGCAGCCTATCCCTCTTGTCTGGAGCTTCACACAAACGCTTGGCGCGTTCCTGGCGTCGGTGGCGCCCTGGCCCGCCTGCGCCGGCGTGCTTTGCGGCGACAGAACCACCGTAGCGGCCGACAGGGAGCAAAACTGCGGCGTAACACCGTTCGGCGCCGCCCAAGCGTCCTGGTAGCTCCGCGTGGCCACCTCCTTGCCAGCGCACGCATGCGGCACCGTCGCCGTGGCCTGGCATGCGCAGAGCGCGTTCTCTGCCGTCGACGGGCCGTGCGGCCGTTCCGTCGAGGGCAGACCGTAACCAACCCTCCCATGCTGAGTTGGACACAGGAACGGCACCAATACTCCACCTAGGCGATGCTCAAGCTCCTAAGCCGACCGTCCAGCCACAGCGCCGCCGTAATCAACTCGCCGGACTTATCCGTTCACGGCAACCGACTCGGGCCGGCTATATATAGCACCCCCGAGCTTGCTCTCGCCCGCGCACGACTCCACCACCTCACCAGACCCCGCCTAGCCACTGGAAGGGCCTCGAGGGGCCTTTCTTCCTCGACTTCGGTCACCTCCGTCCGCCTCGGGCTCCGGCAACGTTCTCTCCGGTGAGAACTCCTCTGCCGCCCTGCTCTCGCCCGTAGCCTCGTACCACCTCCAGTAGGTTAAGCCCCACGTCAATTTTGATCCCACGGCTCCCTCCGGCAAGATCCACGACTGCCCGAACCACCGTCCGCCGGAGCAAGGGCCGCCGCTGACGTGGTGCTTGCCGACGACCTCTACCACCACCCACAGACGCGGAAGGGTGCACTGATCACGAAGGTAACCCCAGATCACCTTGCCTCGCCGTGAATCGTCGCCGGCGACCACCGCACCTCTCGGAAGCCGTCGCGCTCTGTTTTTCCCTCGTTTGAAAATTTAAACCTGACAGGTGGAGCCCGCCTGTCAGCCTCACAGCCGTTTCTTTTAAACGAACCATTTTCTGGTCTTTTCTGCAGAGCCCCCTGGAAACTTTCTGTTTCATTACAGATGGGTCCTTGGACCAAAACTCTTATAACTTTTTAACAGAAAATGATTTTTGATTGATTCCTTTTCTGTCATCTTTATTTTTCTGTCTAGTTTTTTGTCATATTTATTTGAAAAATATTTGGAACACTTTTCTGTACACTCACGGTATTTACATTGCGTACGTATTTTTCTTATACCGTAGATACCGGAGGAGGTGACGGAGCTGCAAACTTCACACAGTTAAACTCCGACTACTCCGAACCAGGCAAGCATGTTTGAACTCTTGATATGATGAGTGGTTGTTGCATGTTTGCATTTTAGTATAGTCATGGCATGCTTATGAACATTTCTTTGAATGTTATATTTCATGCACATAAGTGGAAAGTAAGTTTCGGAAAGCATTATGTTGTTGGATACATATTTGCATGGCCATGTGTTGGCATGAGGATGGGTAAGATGGCCGTGTTGTGACATGCCAGTCTTATGCCAGATTATTTGACTTCCGTGTCATCGTGAAACAAATCACATTTCCATTCATCCCTTCCTGTACTGTCACATGTTTTCCGAAAGGAATATGGCATAGTAAGTTGCAAATTGTTTTCCTGGTACACACCAAATAGAGAGGCCGGGATGAGGGTTCCATGGCCCTGGATTAAAGCCCATCATCCGGTCAGGGGGCATGGGTGTTTCCGGTTGGGACCGAGAGGGGGGCACCCCTTAGAGCATGCGTATAGAAATTTGATCCCATGCTACTCGAGGTTGTGGCCTCCCTGTCTCAAAGTTTTTCTTGGACGTTGTCCAGGGTAATTCCTGGCAACATGAGGTGAAATGGGTGTGTACTAGTTAAATGTGTTTCTACTGAAATACCGTAAACGGAACTAGTCCTTCGAGACTACGGAAATCCGTTGGCTGTGGTCTGTTCATCCAAACTCTGCAGAGTCTCAAATTCTTTCAATTATCTTGTACTTTGTTCAAGTACTATACTCATCTTATCTCGTCAGATATCAGTCTCAATGACAAAAACCCCGGTGGATACATGTGTGATAAATCCGGTTAAAGATTATTCTTGTGGATGTACTAATCTTGTTATTTACGTTTATTGTAAGCCCTGTCTGTGATGTCGCTCAGAAGTCCAACGGTGGCATTCTTGTGTTTACATTTATTGTAAGCCCTGTCTGTGATGTCGCTCACACGTCCGACGGTGGCATTCTTGTTATTTACTTTTATTATAAGCCCTGTCTGTGACGTCGCCCAGATGTCCGACGGTGGCATTTCTTTTATAAGCCCTTTCTGTGACGTCGCTCAGATGTCCGACTGTGGCATTTCTTTTATAAACCCTGTCTGTGACGTCGCCCAGATGTCTGACGGTGGCCTTTCTTTTGTAAGCCCTTTCTGTGACGTCGCTCAGATGTCCAACTGTGGCATTTCTTTTATAAAACATGTCTGTGACGTTGCTTAGATATCCGACAGTGGTATTCTCTTTTAAGCCCTTTATGTGGTGTCGCTAAGACGCCCGACTGCGGCATTTCTTTTAAGCCCTTTATGTGGTGTCGCTTAGACGCCCGACTGTGGCATGCATTTTACTTATTTACCTTTCGAGGCGTCTCTCCAGACACCCGATCGGTTTTCAGTTATTTATTTTATTTATCAAGTCCTGCAATATTATTGTTGTTATTTGAGCATCATCTTTTATTCATGACGCATTCATGCATTCATTGATTATATCCTTTGTCCGAACTGTCTTGCAAGTACTTCCAAAGTACTCACCTGGCTTGTTGATTTGGCCAGATGTTGATGAAGGCGATCTCGTGGATGAAGAGTTTGATAGCGAGTCTGACGCCTAGAGGAGTCCCGGTTAGTCCCACGCGATCCTGTTTTGGTCATTGTATTATCCGCTTCCGCAACCCAAGAATAAATTCATCGAGCCTCACCTCGACGCTCGATGAGCTGCCAGTTAGGAGTCAAGTTATCCACTACCACTTTTTCCTCGAGCTAGTAGCATGCCACCACACCCCTGTGTCATAACCGCCCTTATGTAAGATATTGGCGAGTTTGTAATGATTTGTTGACCAGCCTCAGCTCAACCCTGTAATATATTTAATGCTACTGGTCCTCTGTTCATCAAGTATTTGTCTACCGGTGAGGATGAATTTTCCTATACTGGGATTTAAAGATCGATTTTCTCAATAATTATTTATTGAAAAAGTCGGTCGTGACAGACTTGGTAACCAGAGCCAGGCTGACTGTAGCAAGCCACTAGGTGCGATCGCTAATTTAATTATTAGCATGACAGTGTTTATTCTTGTTTTTTACAAATGTAGTCATTTTTCTGACAGTCAGCATAAAAATTTATGATCTGATTACTCAGAATTTTTGCCTACTTTTGTAGATGGCCGGCAGCGACTGCGAGTCTCAAATGTTCGCCAACGTGCCTGAGGGGTTCGTCAAACTCCTCTCCTTCATCGTTCAGGTCGCGATGGGGCCATCCGTGCGCCCACTCTTCACGCTTTATCCACACAAGATCAACGACAGTCTGACCATGCACCAGGCCGTGGTGCAATTCAGGGGAGGGCGTGTTGAGATGCGCCGCTTCCGTTTCTTGGGAAGAGCCATGCCTACAGAGAGGCATGCTATGCAGATGGCAGCCCGCGAGGCGATAGCTCATCTTCGGGATGTCCTTCCTGCAATGAAGACCCGTCGCTACCGCTACCTTCCTTGCCACGTGCCTTACACCTGTCACTACTCATTCTCTTGCCCCAGAGGAGAGCAAGACGAGGCCTTTGAGATGCTTGTCGAGTACCTCCGAGCCCTGGAGGCAGCCTTCGATAGCATGGTGGACGACCTCGTAGCTGCACGCATGGACTCAGTTCATGGTTGTGCTGCTAACAGGAGGGAACTCCTACATACCGCTCCACCGCTGACTTTTATCTCGTCCTCAGCTTCTCATTCGCCTACCATTCTCGCCACTGCACGTCGTCTGCCTACCACTGAGGAATTTAACTAGGCTATTTCACCCACTCCCGTTCGCGCTGCACCACTTTTTGCACCCACTCCCATACGTGCTACTCCACCTATTCCGCCCACTCTTATTCAGGGTACTCCGCCTACGGCACCTGCTCCATCAGCTCAGCGCAGCGTTCCTCGTCTGGAACCTATTAGCGAGGAGGAAGTTGATTCCCCAACGTCACTGCGTCTCACCCTCGGCGGGCCAAGGGAGATCCTCACCATCTCCGACTGAGTACGCGTAGACGCCATGTGATGTACCGACTTGTGTAATATGTTTATATGTACATAGGTTGTGAGAAGTAGCCTGTTTGCGCATCATGTAGGATCTGGAGAAGTGCACTAGTTTAAATAACATGTCAGGATTATGTACGCATATCCTGAGTGATGTAGTGTATAATTATGCTTGCGTGTAAGATATGTAGTAGTCCTTCTCCGCGCGCAATCGTGTGTTTCCAAAAATATCCTGGAGTTTTAAAAATCTTCTTTGTGTGTGATTTTATTGACTTATGCGACTCTCTTCCTTGTCTTACGAGTTTCACAAAATATATCCCTAGAGTGAAAGATGTCTCGTCCTTGGACACGCTCCATGCCAAATCAACCAGACAAAATTATGGCACACTGCAAAACCACAATTTCACTCAGGGTCAGACAAGTCAACCGGACAGTGAAACAGCTTTTACACAAGTGTGTCGTCTATATGAACAGAGTCAGCAACAACACCAGGAAATGATGAACCAATTCATCGATATGGGAAGTAACCGTGGTCAGTATCAACCGCAATCCAAATTATCCGAGTTACAGAAGACGTGTCCTCCAACATTTTCTCATACTAACAAGCCTCTTGAGGCCAACGACTGGCTTCGAGACATGGAGAGAAAATTAATTATCGCACAGTGTTCATACTGTGAAAAAGTATTGTATGCACCACATTACCTCACAGGAGCAGCCGCATCATGGTGGGAAAACTTCCTGCACATGCACCCCAACAAAAATGAAATAACCTGGGAGGATTTCAAAGAAGGTTTTCGTGGGGCACACATTCCTAAGAGTGTCATGAAAATCAAGAAAAGAGAATTTGATGACCTCAAGCAAAGGACCATGACAGTGTCAGAATACAACAGCCAATTTACTCTGCTATCTCGCTACGCCAATGAAGAGCGCATGACTGAAAGCAAGAAGATGGAAAAATTCTTGGAAGGCCTGGCACCCGCCTTTAGATGCCAGCTAGTTGTGCATACCTTCCCAGATTTTAAAACACTGATGGATAAGGCCATTACTCTGGAAAATGAGCAACATAGCCTGGAAGATTTCCGCAAACGCAAAAGGGATCAGACCACTTTTGCTCGCAACCCCAGAAGCAAGACAGAATTTCAGAAGGGTGGAATACACAAAACCCTGACGGATAATTCACGTCCAATCAAGAATTTCCATGCAAGAGACAAAGAGTTCACCTATCGCCCAGGCGTTACCTGTTATGCTTGTGGAGAAGAAGGGCACTATGCCAAGCAGTGCCCCAAGCCAAGAAACTCAACCCCGAAGCCCAATAATGGTGGCAACAATTCAGCACCAAAGCGAAATAATTTCAACCCCAATAACAACCACCGGAAAGGTCACCTGAACCACGTGACCCGAGAGGAAGCATAGAACGCCCCAGATATCGTACTCGGTACGTACCCCGTCAACACAATACCTGCCATGGTTTTGTTTGATTTTGGAGCTTCTCACTCATTCATTTCGAAGAGTTTTGCTTTGCAAAATAATTTTTCGATGCTTCCCTTGGAAAAATCAATGACCATCAAGTCCCCTGGAATTAAGCAAGTGACCCAGAGTTACTGTCAAGGTGTGGTTATTGAATTTGAAGGATTGAAGTTTTACGCCAACCTTATTGTACTGGAAAGCAAAGAACTGGATATCATCCTAGGAATGGATTGGTTAACCACCAACAAAGGTTTTATTGACTGCTTCAACTGTACCGTGATTCTCACACACCATCATGGAAAGAAAATAAAAGTTTCAGCCAAAGAGAGACAAATACCTCGGCAACCTAGATTAAACAAGGTGGGCGTTTCTGAGCTGAACAAGGTTCCAGTAGTATGTGAATTCCCAGACGTATTTCCAGAAGAACTACCAGGCATGCCACCGGACCGAGAGATAGAATTCAGCATTGAGCTAGCACCCGGAACCGCTCCCATTTACAAGAAACCATACAGAATGGCACCATCCGAATTAGTAGAGTTGAAGAAGCAAATAAAAGAATTATTGGAGAAAGGATACATACAAGCCAGCTCCTCACCTTGGGGTTCTCCAATTTTATTTGCCAAGAAGAAGGATGGAACAATGAGGTTGTGTATTGATTATCGAGCTCTCAACATGGTCACAATCAAGAACAAATACCCAATGCCCCGAATAAATGATTTATTCGATCGGCTCGCACAGGCCAAAGTCTTCTCAAAAATTGACTTGAGATCAGGATACCATCAATTAAAGGTGCGAACAGAAGATATACCCAAGACCGCCTTCACTTCCAGATATGGGCTATATGAGTTCACAGTGATGCCATTCGGGCTAACCAACGCCCCCGCATATTTTGTTCACCTCATGAACAAAGTATTTATGAAATATATGGACAAGTTTGTTGTGGTATTCATCGATGATATTTTGATATACTCCAAAACACCCGAAGAGCACGCCGAGCATCTCAGGATTGTACTCGGAGAACTCAGGAAACATCAACTGTACGCCAAATTCAGCAAATGTGAATTTTGGCTAAGGCAGGTGGGTTTTCTGGGCCACGTGCTAACCCAAGAAGGTATTGCAGTAGACCCGGAAAAAGTCAAGGCCGTACTTGGCTGGAAACCACCAGCTAACGTAACGGACGTACGGAGTTTCTTGGGAATGGCAGGCTATTATCGGAGATTTATTGAAGGATTCTCCACTATAGCAAAGCCCATGACATAATTGCTCAAGAAAGGCAAGAAGTTTGAATGGACAGAAGCATGTGAGAAAAGTTTCCAAGAGCCAAAAAGTAAATTAACAACGGCACCAGTACTAATTGTGCCGGATATACACAAGAATTTTGAGGTATATTGTGACGCATCCCGGAAAGGCCTCGGATGCGTGTTGATGCAAGAAGGCAAGGTAGTTGTGTATGTCTCCAGACAACTACGCAAGCATGAGGAGAATTATCCCACTCATGACTTGGAATTAGCAGCGGTCATCCATGCACTCAAAGAATGGAGACACTTCCTACTTGGAAATCGTTGTGAGATATACACAGACCATAAGAGTCCTAAGTATATTTTCACACAGCCAGAGCTAAATTTACGGCAACGACGCTGGTTAGAGTTGGTGAAGGATTATGATGTTGGAATCCACTATCATCCCGGAAAAGCAAATGTTGTGGCAGATGCACTGAGTCGAAATCCCAGCACGGACAACGACACTATACCAAAGTTGAGGCCAGAATTTCAACAGGAATTTGCCAGACTCAATTTAATAATGGTTACCGAAGGCAGTGTGTCGAATATGGAAATACAGCCTACACTGATGGAAACGATCAAGGAAGCCCAGCACGGACACCCCAGCATTGAGGGCATAAAAAGAAAAGTGAGTTAGGGAAGAGCCTCAGAATTCAACATAGATGAGCAAGGAATATTGTGGTACAGAGATAGACTATGCGTACCAAATATCAAGGACCTCAAACAGCAGATTTTGGCTGAAAGTCACACAGCTCCATATTCAATCCATCCTGGAGGGACAAAAATGTACAAAGACCTTCAGGAAAAAATTTGGTGGCACGGTATGAAGAGAGATATAGCCACGTTCATTGCATGCTGTGATTCTTGCCAACGTATCAAGGCCGAGCACCAGAAACCAGCCGGACTGTTACAGCCAAATAAGATACCCGAGTGGAAATGGGACGAGATTGGAATGGACTTTATTGTTGGACTGCCACGGTCACGACACGGAAACGACGCCATATGGGTCATAACCGACAGATTAACCAAGGTGGCACATTTTATTCCGGTAAAGACAACTTACACCACTCAGAGGCTGGCCAGACTTTATCTTGCCCGTATCGTCTGCCTGCATGGAGTCCCAAAGACTATCATATCTGACAGAGGCACACAGTTCGTCTCTAGATTTTGGGATCACCTGCAACAGGCACTGGGAACCCAGCTAGCTTTCAGTACCACATACCATCCCTAGACTGATGGGCAGACTGAACGCATAAACCAAATTCTAGAAGACATGCTAAGAGCCTGTGTCCTCACCTACGGGAACAGTTGGGAAGAAAGTTTGCCATATGCAGAGTTCACATACAACAACAGCTATCAAGCCAGCTTGCAAATGGCACCCTTTGAAGCTCTATATGGGAGAAGATGTCGTACCCTGCTAAATTGGTCAAAGACCGGAGACAACCATATCTTCGGCCCAGATATGCTCAAGGAGGCCGAGGAGAAAACTAAAACAATTAGAGATCGACTCAAAATAGCTCAGAGTCGGCAGAAGAGTTATTACGATCGAAGGCATCGGGAAATCAGTTTTGAACCCGGAGAATTGGTGTACCTAAGAGTTTCTCCTATGAAGGGTCTGCAACGATTCAGGATTAAGGGGAAGCTAGCACCAAGATTCATCGGACCATTTCATATAGTGGCCCGAAGAGGCACGGTAGCCTACCAGCTAGACCTACCCGGAGACTTATCCGGTATCCACAACGTGTTTCACATCTCGCAGTTGAGAAGATACGTTAGCAACCCAGAGAAGCAAGTTTCACATGAGAATATTGACGTGCAACCAGACCTCACTTACCAGGAGCACCAAATAAAAATATTAGAAGAGTCTGAGAGGAGGACCCGACAGAAAACCATAAAAATTTTCAGAGTTCAGTGGAGCAACCACACCGAGAATGAAGCAACTTGGGAGAGAGAGGATTTTCTTCGGACAAAGCACCCACACCTGTCTAAGGATCGGCTGAAATCTCGGGGACGAGATTTTTCCTAAGGGGGTAGGTACTGTGACACTCCAAATTTTTTTTGTGGTTTTTGTTTTCAGCAAAAATCTTTCTTGGATTTAGTTTCTCCTAGAAAGAAAAACCTTTTTGGTTTTTGGGCTTTTATTTGGTTTTGATACTTTCTAAATTTTACCATACCTCCTATGGTAAAATTTTCCCAAAACCCATCCTTCCACCTTGGGACAACCCAAACATTCTGTCCAAACTAATAAAATCCATTTTTGGATTTTATCCCATTAAATTATTTTCCCAAAATATTTCTGTCATTTCTTTTGAGCCTAGGTGATTTGCAAAGCAAGTACCCTAATGCATTTGATTTTTGACCTCAACTCAACACCCCTGGATAGTCCTTTGTACCCACAACCTAGAACCATCTTGATCCACTCTTCTTCTTTTCAAATAATTCATATTTCACTCTCTGCAAGTTTGGACCAGATTTGCCAAATTTGGTGAAATTCATATCTACATTGCTCTAAAAATTCCACCAAAATTCAGGCAACCTCTAGATGCAATGAGAGGCCACTCCACCAAAAACCAGCTCAAGGAAAAATCCCTTCATGCCAGAATCATTCTGTCGAACACCTTGCATGCACTAGTACTGTTCATATTCAGTAAATTCAGAGTTCAGTGTCGTTCTCCGTTAGTAACTTCAGTCACATGTCCACAGTACCCTTGGCACGTTGCTCGCAGCCTATCCCTCTTGTCCGGAGCTTCACACGAATGCTTGGCGCGTTCCTAGCGTCGGTGGCGCCCTGGCCCGCCTGCGCCGGCGTGCTTTGCGGCGGTAGAACCACCGTAGCGGCCGACAGGGAGCAAAACTGCGGCGTAACGCCGTTCGGCGCCGCCCAAGCATCCTGGTAGCTCCGCGTGGCCACCTCCTTGCCAGCGCACGCATGCGGCACCGTCGCCGTGGCCTGGCACGCGCAGAGCGCGTTCTCTGCCGCCGACGGGCCGTGCGGCCGTTCCGTCGAGGGCAAACCGTAACCAACCCTCTCGTGCTGAGTTGGACACAGGAACGGCACCAATACTCCACCTAGGCGATGCTCAAGCTCCTAAGCCGACCGTCCAGCCACAGCGCCGCCGTAATCAACTCGCCGGACTTATCCGTTCACGGCAACCGACTCGGGCCGGCTATATATAGCACCCCCGAGCTTGCTCTCGCCCCCGCACGACTCCACCACCTCACCAGACCCCGCCTAGCCACTAGAAGGGCCTCGAGGGGCCTTTCTTCCTCGACTCCGGTCACCTCCGTCCGCCTCGGGCTCCGGCAACGTTCTCTCCGGTGAGAACTCCTCTGCCGCCCTGCTCTCGCCCTCGTCGACGACCTCTACCACCACCCACAGACGCGGAAGGGTGCACTGATCACGAAGGTAACCCCCGATCACCTTGCCTCGCCGTGGATCGCCACCGGCGACCACCGCACCTCTCGGGCGTCGTCGCGCTCTGTTTTTCCCTCGTTTGAAAATTTAAACCTGACAGGTGGAGCCCGCCTGTCAGCCTCACAGCCGTTTCTTTTAAACGAACCTTTTTCTGGTCTTTTCCGCAGAGCCCCCTGGAAACTTTCTGTTTCATTACAGATGGGTCCTTGGACCAAAACTCTTATAACTTTTTAACAGAAAATGATTTTTGATTGATTCCTTTTCTATCATCTTTATTTTTCTGTCTAGTTTTTTGTCATATTTATTTGAAAAATATTTCGAACACTTTTCTGTACACTCACGGTATTTACGTTGTGTACGTATTTTTCTTATACCGTAGATACCGGAGGAGGTGACGGAGCTGCAAACTTCACACAGTTAAACTCCGACTACTCCGAACCAGGCAAGCATGTTTGAACTCTTGATATGATGAGTGGTTGTTGCATGTTTGCATTTTAGTATAGTCATGGCATGTTTATGAACATTTCTTTGAATGTTATATTTCATGCACATAAGTGGAAAGTAAGTTTCAGAAAGCATTATGTTGTTGGATACATATTTGCATGGCCATGTGTTGGCATGAGGATGGGTAAGATGGCCGTGTTGTGACATGCCAGTCTTATGCCAGATTATTTGACTTCCGTGTCATCGTGAAACAAATCACATTTCCATTCATCCCTTCATGTACTGTCACATGTTTTTCGAAAGGAATATGGCATAGTAAGTTGCAAATCGTTTTCCTGGTACACACCAAATAGAGAGGACGGGATGAGGGTTCCATGGCCCTGGATTAAAGCCCGTCATCCGGTCAGGGGGCATGGGTGTTTCCGGTTGGGACCGGGAGGGGGGCACCCCTTAGAGCGCGCGTATAGAAATTTGATCCCATGCTACTCGAGGTTGTGGCCTCCCCGTCTCAAAGTTTTTCTTGGACGTTGTCCAGGGTGATTCCTGGCATCGTGAGGTGAAATGGGTGCGTACTAGTTAAATGTGCTTCTACTGAGATACCGTAAACGGAACTAGTCCTTCGAGACTACGGAAATCCGTTGGCTGTGGTCAGTTCATCCAAACTCTGCAGAGTCTCAAATTATTTCAATTATCTTGTACTTTGTTCAAGTACTATACTCATCTTATCTCGTCAGATATCAGTCTCAGTGACAAAAACCCCGGTGGATACATGTGTGATAAATCCGGTTAAAGATTATTCTTGTGGATGGACTAATCTTGTTATTTACGTTTATTGTAAGCCCTGTCTGTGATGTCGCTCAGACGTCCGACGGTGGCATTCTTGTGTTTACATTTATTGTAAGCCCTGTCTGTGATGTCGCTCAGATGTCCGACGGTGGCATTCTTGTTATTTACTTTTATTATAAGCCCTGTCTGTGACGTCGCCCAGATGTCCGACGGTGGCATTTCTTTTATAAGCCCTTTCTGTGACGTTGCTCAGATGTCTGACCGTGGCATTTCTTTTATAAACCCTGTCTGTGACGTCGCCCAGATGTCCGACGGTGGCCTTTCTTTTGTAAGCCCTTTCTGTGACGTCGCTCAGATGTCCGACTGTGGCATTTCTTTTATAAAACATGTCTGTGACGTTGCTTAGATATCCGACAGTGGTATTCTCTTTTAAGCCATTTATGTGGTGTCGCTAAGACGCTCGACTGCGGCATTTCTTTTAAGCCCTTTATGTGGTGTCGCTTAGACGCCTGACTGCGGCATGCATTTTACTTATTTACCTTTCGAGGCGTCGCTCCAGACACCCGATCAGTTTTCAGTTATTTATTTTATTTATCAAGTCCTGCAATATTATTGTTGTTATTTGAGCATCATCTTCTATTCATGATGCATTCATGCATTCATTGATTATATCCTTTGTCTGAACTGTCTTGCGAGTACTTCCAAAGTACTCACCTGGCTTGTTGATTTGGCCAGATGTTGATGAAGGCGATCTCGTGGATGAAGAGTTTGATAGTGAGTCTGACGCCTAGAGGAGTCCCGGTCAGTCCCGCGCAATCCTGTTTTGGTCATTGTATTATCCGCTTCCGCAACCCCAGAATAAATTCATCGAGCCTCACCTCGACGCTCGATGAGCTGCCAGTTAGGAGTCAAGTTATCCACTACCACTTTTTCCTCGAGCTAGTAGCATGCCACCACACCCCTGTGTCATAACCGCCCTTATGTAAGATATTGGCGAGTTTGTAATGATTTGTTGAGCAGCCTCAGCTCAACCCTGTAATATATTTAATGCTACTGGTCCTCTGTTCATCAAGTATTTGTCTACCAGTGAGGATGACTTTTCCTATACTGGGATTTAAAGATCGATTTTCTCAATAATTATTTATTTAAAAAGTCGGTCGTGACACCAGTCTACCATTTCAGGTGGTTGGATGAATATCCTAGGTCTCCTAACCCTTCTTTCCTTCTTCCTCACCTCTTCTTCTTCCCCAACAGACCACCGCACGGGCCGTACGGATACTCCCGAACTGGCGGTTGGATAAACATACTCTATGAACGAAAATTATGTGTCAGCGATAGGATGGTTGAGTTTGGTTTGTTTACATGCGACAACACATGTCAGTGAGGGTGCGTTCCCTTGGTTGGGTTTGCGGCGTGTAGGAGAGACCATGTGAGGGTGCGGTGTGACCATGACAGTCGTGCGCAACTGTACCTCCTTCTCATTTTGAAAACTTTAGGCAAGCTTGGCAAAAATATGTGGCGAAGTTTGGCAATGCAAGGCCTAGACCCAAACAGGATAAGTACGTACGTACTATGAGTACTAGTGTTAAAAAAGAAAGGCGGGGTTTTCCTTCGCGGGATTTAATCGATACAAATCCTTGTCTCACATGTCAATTAATGCGTATTTTTTTCTCCAAAGACCAAAGAGCTAAACATCTCACTCCTCATCGCTTGATTAATGCAGCGCCATGCAACCAACCTTCTCGCTTCCGGATGCATGCAGGGGATATTAATGTCCTTGGTTGCTAACCCCATCAATTTTGCCTCGATTAGTGTTAGTGGCCCTTTGCAAATTGTAATTTTGATATACTGGCCTTGTGTACAAAAAATGGAGGTAGTAACTATATTTGACTTCCTTCCCCATTGTGGTGACGCCGACGATATCTTATTTTTTTTGTTTGGCGAAGTGCGTTCGACAGAGAACACCATTAAGGGAGACCACGATAAGTCATTCGCAACTGCCGCCTGCAAGCCGAGACAACCGCCTTATTTGCATCCAGGAAGTCCTTTACTAGTACTACTAGGAGTACTAGTGCGGTGAGATGGTTTCTCGAAGAAGACAATGGAGAAGCGGAGTCAGCGAAGAGTGAAATGATGGTTGCTTCGTCCGTGCTTTTGTGATTTGACGCCTCACTGCTTTGTGATTTGTGATAGAAGGGATAGGGGAGTAGACTCTGTGCTCTATACTGTACTACATGCGTCCAAGCATGGGAGAAAGAGGAGAGATGTTGCATTTTTCTATTCCTTTCTTCAATCAATCAATCAATCAGGGAGCTTCGGTTCCATCTTTTTGGCTTTGGCAACACCGTCCACAATGGTTCCCACGATGCCAAAAGCTATTTTCACATTTGGCTACACATTGTGGATGCCCTTAACCGTACCAATTGGTTTTGCTCCTGTGTGCTATCTATACAAATCTCAATTATATTGATCTAAAAAATTATAGAATCAAGATTAGTAAAAAGAAGGTGATTTTGCCGCGCGGATGGCGGGGGAGGTTTCTTATTTAAGCAATGCTACATCCACGTAATGGTTTACGTAAAGTTATGAACTAATATGATGTGGGACTATTTGATTGGATTAAAGGAGAGGATTAGGCCCACCCCACCTGAAAATCAGGGCGGGCTTATATAGATTAGATGGAAAGTATAGGTAGCAGCTATGTAGCCCTTTGTAAGTCTAGGATTAGGCTTCTTATTTTTGGAGGATGTTGTCCTGGTGGTTTGCTAACATGCGGTCCCACGTGTCAGTGCTTTACCAAGCCGATCCGTGTCCCACATGAGGCAGAACAATGGCAGAAGCAACACATGGTTAAGTTGAAGAAGATGAGGGATAAGCGGATTCAGCAACGAGTGAAATGATGGTTGCTTCGCCCTCCAACTTCTTTTATTTAGCATTATTACTTCGTCCCTCCAACTTAACTATGGGAAAGGTGCAGCTTTGTGATTTGACGCCTCATTGCTCATTACTACGTCGGCGCCATGACTGGGGTGCTTCACCCCGGCTGCTCTGCACTGTATTCCGGTATGGCACGTGGACCCGGTAGCTTGATGTCCCACATGTCGGTGAAAGGGACTAGAAGATTTATGAAAGCGAGCGCTCCTCTTACAACGGAGGAGTAGACGACACGATGGTCCAGTGAACTGTCACTTGTACTATATAGTACTATAGTTTTGTTGTTTCGCACGATCCATCGATACAAACCTGATTAAACAGGAAAGGGCGGGATTTTTCCCGCGCGGTAGATGATACTGGCCATACATTTCAAAGGCAATTTTAATGTATGCAAACTGAATAATTTTAAGTAACAATATGATATCTAGTAAAACTAAAAACACATATGATTTATTGTGTTAGAGTGTAGTAGTAATGTTGTAACATGCGAGAACGTGTAGAGATGTAGTTTTGGAGGGCCTACAGAGAGAAAAGCGTAATACGGTCACCGGACTTCAGAATAAGCTGATTACGGTCACTATATATGTTTTGCGGTGATTATACTGTCACTTGCTCACGGTTCAGCATCGGATTGCACTCTGTTGACCGGCCAAATAGTCTACATGGCGCCATGTTGACTAGTTGAATTGACCATGTTCCTTGTGGGTCCCACCTGTCAGTTCGCATAGGGAAAAGGTCAGATAAACACAAATTTACACAGGCACGACAAAGCTCCAACCCGTGCGCGGGAATCACCTGGTTGTGTATGTGTCTGTCAGGGCCTGATGTGTGTGCATGCATGTGTAGGTTGAGCACTTGAGCATGAGAGTGTGTGTTGGTCGTGTGGTGTACTGGTGTGTGCATGCATGCGTGCGTGTGTGCATGTGAGTGTTGCGTGCGTGCGTGGCTGCGTGTGTACGTGTGAGTGTTGCATGCGTGTGTGGGTGCATGTGTTTGTGTGAGTGTTGCATGGATGCAGTTCGTGTGCATGTGTGCGTGTGTGTATAATCACCACACCAGCTCCTATGTGTTAAAACAGGCGGCTCAGCATACCAATACAAGGCCACCTTGTCCGCTGTGCCCGCGGTCATGACTTCGAACCACTGTCCAAATATTTTTTTTGTCATTTGTTTTCATTCTTACTAGCAAGATGCCCGTGCGTTGCACATAACATCAAGATGCATTTGTATGACTTGTTTATCTTGTGAGAGAAAAGGATGAACGAGGGAAGGCCTTATTTGCAAATGTGGAGAGGTGTGTGGGTACCTTTTTGCAAAACTGCCATAGTTTCTTTCCTATCCATAAGATATAAATCGGACGGCCTATATTGCAGGATGGCAGGCACACCATCATCACCAACTCTGTTTTTTATAAGAGTGTATTTTATGTATTTTATAAGAGTGTAGATGTAGAGTAGATACAAGTCGACAGGTGGGCATGGTGGTAGTGAGATAATGTGATGCAACACTAGAGGTGCCACGTGGAGCGTTTAACTGGTCAACTAGTCATGTCATGAGCAAATACAGAGTTGTACGGTGAGCCCGTGACTGTATAATAACCACTAAACATAAATGGTGACCGTAATGAGTGGATTCTGAAGTCCAATGTACGTATCGTGCTTTCGCTTCAAATACAATGATCGTCATTGCATATATCGCGAGAGAAAGATGAAACATGCATGAATTTTTTGGGGGCTCACTTTTAGAGGACCTGGAGATAGTTTTGTGTGCATACGTGAAAGGGGCGTACAGGGGGGTATGCGATGGAGAGAGAGATGCTCTTCATTTCTCTTTATTATGACTAACTTTGTATATAGTATAAAAATATACAAATTCACAGTGCGGAATAAATATCATTGTGGGCACCATGCAATGCAAATTAGCGTTCGTACTCCTCCATATAACTTTGTAATGTTGTATATATGTAGAAACTCTAAAATAATTTTTTGGCCACACTTTATTCAAAAGTAATGCTGTATGCGAAATAAACGTAAAGAGAGGGCTTTTTAGATCAATGGGGTACGTGATGTAACATGTGTGAATGTGTAGTTGATGCATTTGGTGGGGCCTAGAGAGGTATGTGTGTGTATTACGTATTCGAGAGAGGCATGTATAGAGGGGCCGACGGGGGGCGTGGGAGAGATAGCACGAGAAATGAGAGTGGTCTAGAGAGAGAGAGACGAATATGACGTCACGACGAGAGATTCCATTCCCTAGAGTGTGTATATGCAAGGGGGGAGGGAATAGAGGCACCAGGAGAAATTTTCTGTGTGTGTGGTGTTTGTGTTGGTATGTGTGGGTGTGAGAAGATAATGAGACGTGGGGGCAGAGGGTGTGTCACCGCATCAGGTCCGGTGGGTCGAGGTGAGGCCCTTCGTTCGGTTCCGTCCTGCGCCACATTGGTCGGCCCGTGACTGTAAGTGCATCTAGTGCCACCCCTAGTTGGTTTTGGAGTATTGACGACAAAGTTGGTTGAGGGACTAATGCGTTTGTGAGAATTGCAGGATAACGCAGGTAGTGTCCCTCATTGATTCGGTTTACCTAGCAGAGATGACCCCTAAAAATGTATGAAGACATTTAAGACAATGGTGGTATGAGAAGATATTCATATTGAAGACTATGACATGAGAAGACATTACGTGAAGACAATGGAGCGCGAAGACTGTGTGGTTTCGTCGTTTCCTTTCTTCTTTGTTGAGTCATACGAACCACCGTACTGTTAAGTGGGGTCCAAGTGAACTAAGTTAGAGTGACTGAAGTGATGCTCAACCCAAATCCTATGTCTTCGAGCGAAGACAATGAGAGCAAATCTTATCCAGAGTTGGATGAGTCAGCTTTGCTTATAACCCAAGTAAAGTTGTTGTGTGTGTTTGAAATCTGACCATTGGAACATGTGTCAGTTCCTTAGTGACCCAGGGTCATTTCGGACAAATCAGGTCGGGTTGCCTGGTGGCTATAAATAGCCCACCCCCTACACCATAAATTGGTGGCTGCTCAGAGTTTGTATACGGATTTTGTCGTTTGAGAGCAACCCACCTCGAAGCATTTGAGAGAGAGAAATCCTTGCGAGGACAAAGCCCAAACACCCAGAGCCAAAGAGTGTTAGGCATCACTGAAGTCTTTCTGTCTGTGTGACCTGGAGACTTATTACACTTGAAGACTGTGTATCCTCCAGCCAGTTAGGCGTCACGTTCTGAGCATCCAAGAGTCATTGTGGATTGCCGAGTGAACGAAGTCTGTGAAGGTTTGGAAGTCTCCCTTGAAGACTTACCAGAGTGATTGGGCGAGGACTAAGTGACCTTAGCTCAAGGGGAATAAGGTGAAGACACGCTCTTCTGAGTTAAATCTCAGCCTCCCTAACCAGACGTACAGTTGTCACAGCAACTGGAACTGGTCCAACAAATCCTGTGTCCTCAACAAGCAACTGGTTCTATCTCTTCCCTCCTTTACTTTGAGTTTGTCTTCATGAAGTCATTGCTTATTGTTTTATCCGATTGACTTCATTGCTTGACTAATATTGTTGATTGGCTTCATACTATCTTCCATCCTGATCCTACTACCAAGCTGCTATTAATCTTCAAACGTTAATGCTATTGCATACTTGATTATGGCTTGCTTGTTGTAGTTTATCTTCCGCTTCATATCAATTAGGCTGTTTCTATCGTTTGTCTTCGAAACTTCCATGTTTTGAAGACTTTCCTAAAAATCGCCTATTCACCCCCCCTCTAGTCGATAACTAGCACTTTCAATTGGTATCACAGCAAGGTACTCCCTTGTTCTGTGTGATTCGGTTTAACCACCTGGAGTTTCAGCTATGTCGACTGCACGGATAATCAAGGTCTCCGCTGCTTGCCCCGTGTTCGATGGAACTGAATATCCCTACTGGAAGAATAAGATGCGCATGCATCTTGAAGCCATTGATGTCGACCTCTGGTATGTCGTCAAGAACGGTGTTCCCAAAACTGGTGAAGGTGTCACCCCCACTGATGTCAAGAAGTTCATTCAACTGGACTCGACTGCAAAGAACATCATCTGTGGTCATCTGACCAAAGGACAGTATGGCCGTGTGAGTGCTCTGGAAACGTCAAAGCTAGTCTGGGACTGGCTGTCAAAGGTCAATGAAGGCGTCTCTACACAGAGAGACCAGAGGATCAGTGTTCTTCGCAATCTCTTCAATCGCTTCAAGAGAAACGACAATGAAAATGTCCAGCTCACGTTTGATCGCCTCACTGACATCACAAATGAGCTTTAGGCTCTCGGCGCCACTGAGATCACCAAGCATGAAATTGTCAAGACACTGCTGAGATCACTTGACACCTCTTTTGACACCCTTGCCCTCATGATACAAGAACGTCATGACTTCAAGACACTCGATCCGTCTGATATACTTGAGAGGCTCAATACACATGAGTTCCAGCTTTCTGAGAAAAGAGATATTTATGGCCCCAACTATGGCCGAACTCGTGCTTTGAAGGCAAAAGTTGTTTCCTCATCTGAAGAAGAAGAATATGACTGCGGTTCTGACGATCCTGAAGACATTGGAAAGGAACTTGCCATGCTTGTGAAGAAGTTCCAGAGGTTCACCAAGAAGAAGGGCTTCAGAAAGTCTTCACGATCCAGCTCAAGAAATGATGAAGCTTCCACTCATGACAACAAGAAGAGAACCTGCCACAAATGCAAGAAACCTGGTCACTACATATCTGAGTGTCCACAGTGGGACAATGAGAAGAAGAAGAAGAAGAAGAGCAAGGAATATGATTCTGATGACAAGAAGAAGAAGAAATCCTCAAAATCTTCTTCGAAGTCTTCATCATACAAGAAAAGCTCATCTGGCAAGGCTCGTGCCTTTGTTGGCAAGGAAATGGATTCAGAGGAGGAGTCTGCTTTGGAGGAGGCGGAGGTGGAGTCTGGTGAGGAGTCTGACCCTGGCGTTGCAAGTCTGGCTCTAGCCACAGCCTATGTCGCCAAGTCCATCTTCAACACTGAAGACAATGGCGTCCACACCAACGCTGAAGCTAATGACAAAGACGATTCTTCTCCCACCTACTGCTTCATGGCACGTGGTGCCAAGGTAAAATCTCATGATGCTTACTTTCAAACTTCAAGTGAAGATGACTCTGATTGTGAATCCAAACCCAGCTACAAAACACTTGCTAAAATTGCAACTGAACAACAAAGGGCTATGGAACATACTCAAAAACTGTTAGACAAAAGCGATGACCTGTTGGACGCGGAAATGACACGTTCACAGTCCTTAGTAGAAGACATAAAAAATCTTCATGCTAAGTACCAAGAACTTGAAAATCTTCATGATACGCTCTCAACCACATATGAAAAGCTCTCCTATGATTATCTTCAAAGGAAGCAAGAGCTTGAGAAATTGAAAGCGACTCATGAAGATCTTCAAGCAGAGAATGAGTCACTTCGCGCTCAACGGATCAGTCTCGCTCAGGATGGATTCGAACCACCATGTTTAAAATGCATTGAGCGTGATAACGCTACATCTGCTGCTGAATGTTCCACTGCTACTGCTGTTTCATTGTCTTCAACTACTGATGTGGTTACTAACCCCTCTGCGGAGGATACCACTAGTATTGCTGATGAAAATGCTAGGTTGAAGACATTGCTTGAAACAGGGATGTACAAAAGTTTGAAGGGACATCAGACTCTCTGCGATGTCCTCAAAAAGAAGATTCTGAACCGAAACCCTAGGAAAGAGGGTGTTGGGTTTGAGAGGAAAATGAATGCTGATGGTTCCTACTGGAAGCCTGAGCAGTATCCCAAAACCACATGGGTTGCTGCAAAGGAACCTTCAGTGGATCCATCCACTTTATCTGGATTTACCTGTGCTAATCCTATTATTATTGATGAATCCTTTGATGCAAACTATAAACTGTTAAAAAATCAGAATGGTGAAGTGTTTGCCAGGTATATTGGTACTAACTGCAGGAATGGACCTCCTATGAAGAAGATTTGGGTACCCAAAAGCTGCCTTGAAAATCTTCCAGTGAATGTCATCATGACACCACCAGTGAAGAAGACAAACCCCAGACCAAAGGCATCATATGGTCCAACGGCTACTTGCGAACACAGGACTCACTTGAGTCACCCTAACGCCAATGTTTTGCAGGGAAATCATACTCAGACTCATGAATATGAGCGTGTGTCTTCAAATCGATATGTTCATAGAACTAAGAACTTCTCCGCTTATTCACATGAGTATCATTCATCTCCTGCAAGGCTATTTGCTAGGGCTTCAAAGCCGAAATTCTCAGATGCTGCACTTAGACTCATTGCTTCTAAGCCACCCCTGAAAATGTGGGTGGTGAAGAAGAACTAACTCTCTTTTGCAGAATGTGGTCTCCAGCCAGCAATCATTGGCGTCCGATACAATTGCTGGGGACCTAAAACATAAAGGGACGCATGATAAAATGACTTACTATGAATTCCACATATGAATCTCTTATCTGTCATACTGTGTGTTAATCTTGATCTAAACTGTGATAATCCATGTGTGTGTAAAATGCTTATGCTTCACAACATACCTTGTGAAGCCTATCCTCCTAACTGCACTGTAGGGCATGTCACCAAAATCTTCAGAATGGATTATTGACAGTGGATGCACTAATCATATGACTGGTGATCAAAGTCTTCTCATGGACTCAACCTTACGTCCATCCGACAAGAGTAAAATCACATTTGCTAACACTGATAAAGGCAGTATTGGGTCTAGGTAGAGTTGCAATCTCAAGGGATCAACACATGGATAAAGTGATGCTTGTTGAATCGCTTGGATTCAACTTAATGTCTGTCTCAATGCTTTGTGACTTAAACATGATTGTGATATTTGGAAAATATCGTTGCCTTGTACTAATGGAATCTGACAAATCTCTAGTCTTTGAAGGGTATAGGAAAGGTGATCTATACATGGTAGATTTTTCAGCAGGTCCAAAACTTGCCGTATGTCTTCTTGCTAAAGCTTCAGAATGCTGGCTCTGGCATCGAAGGCTGGGGCACGCTGGCATGAGGAACTTGCATACTCTCGTCAAAAAGAAGCATGTCATAGGCATCGAAGGTGTCAAGTTCAAGAAAGATCATCTATGTGGTGCCTGCGAAGCTGGAAAGATGACAAGGGCCAAGCATCACTCGAAGACAATCATGACAACATCTCAACCCTTCGAGCTGCTTCACATGGACTTATTTGGACCTACCCACTACTCCACCCTCACAACAACGGCGTGTCTCTATGGCTTCGTCATTGTTGATGACTACTCAAGATACACATGGGTGCACATAATTCTCTACAAGACTGAAGTACAAGATGTCTTCAGACGATTCGCCAATCGAGCAATGAACAACTATGGTGTCAAGATCAAGCATATCAGAAGTGATAACGGCACTGAATTCAAGAACACCGGGCTTGATCTTTATCTGGATACAATGGGAATCACTCATGAGTTTTCTGCTCCATACACACCTCAGCAAAATGGCATTGTAGAGCGCAAGAACAGAACCCTCATCGAGATGGCTCGAACAATGCTTGACGAGTACAAGACACCAAGAAAGTTCTGGCCTGAAGCCATTGATACAGCTTGTCACATCATCAACCGTGTCTACATCCATAAGCTTCTGGCAAAACATCCTATGAGCTCCTCACTGGCAAGAAGCCAAATGCTAGCTACTTCAGAGTCTTTGGTGCTAGATGCTGGATCAAGGATCCCCATCACAAGTCAAAATTTGAACCCAAAGCTCACGAAGGCTTCATGCTTGGCTATGGAAAGGATTCGCACTCTTATAGAGTCTTCAACCTCTTACACTACAAAATTGTTGAAACAGTGGATGTGCGATTTGATGAAACCAATGGTTCACAAAGAGAAATTCGGCCAAGTACACTTGATGAAGCTCCTTCCTGTGAATCTATCAAGTTGATGGGAACTGGTGAGATCATGCCCTCTGAAGCATAGCCTGAAGAGGAACTTATCATCTCTGCACCAAATCAACTTGAAGACAATGCTCAGACCGAAGACAATTCTCCCAATGATGACAATGATCAGCGAGAGCAGAATCTTCGTCCTGTTCATCCTCGTGTTGCAAATGAAGTTCAAATAGAGAAGATTATTGACAGCATCAATGCACCTGGTCCGCTCACTCGCTCAAGAGCAACACAGCTAGCAAATTTCTGTGGCATTTTTCATTTGTGTCAATATCAGAACCCAAGAAAGTTGCTGAAGCTTTTATGGAACCTGAATGGATTCAAGCCATGCAAGAAGAACTTCAACAGTTCAAGCTGAATAATGTTTGGGAACTTGTCAAGCGACCTGACCCTCGCAAGCATAACATTATTGGAACAAAGTGGATATATCGAAACAAGCAAGATGAGCATGGTCAAGTCGTCAGAAACAAAGCTCGTCTTGTGGCTCAAGGATATACTCAGGTTGAAGGAATTGACTTCGATGAAACATTTTCTCCTGTTGCTAGGCTTGAAGCTATTCGCATACTGCTAGCCTATGCTAATCATCACAACATCTTGCTATATCAAATGGATGTAAAGAGTGCATTTCTAAATGGCAAGATTGAAGAAGAAGTATATGTTGCACAACCACCTGGCTTTGAAGATCCAAAACATCCTGATATGGTGTACAAACTGAACAAAGCACTGTATGGCCTCAAACAAGCACCTCATGCCTGGTATGATACAATCAAAGACTTCCTGAAGAGCAAAGGCTTCAAACCTGGATCTCTCGATCCCACACTCTTCACGAAGACATATGATGGTGAACTGTTTGTGTGCCAAATATATGTGGATGACATAATCTTCGGCTGCACCAACCAGAAGTACAGTGATGAGTTTGGGTACATGATGCAAGAGCAATATCAAATGTCCATGATGGGAGAGCTGAAGTTCTTCCTTGGTCTTCAAATTCGTCAGCAACGAAATGGCATCTTCATATCTCAAGAAAAATACCTCAAAGATTGTCTGAAGAAGTTTGGAATGGAAGACTGCAAAGGCTACACGACGCCAATGCCAGCCAAGCACCATCTTGGTCCCGACGACAATGGTAAAGAGTTCGATCAAAAGGTATACCGCTCCATGATTGGTTCTTTGCTTTATTTATGTGCATCTAGGCCAGATATTATGCTTAGTGTTTGCATGTGTGCTCGATTCCAAGCGGCACCAAAGGAATCGCATCACTTAGCTGTGAAGCGGATTCTTCGATATTTGGCTTACACCCCAACACTAGGATTATGGTATCCAAAGGGCTCAAGGTTTGATCTGGTTGGATTCTCGGATGCTGATTATGCTGGTGACAAAGTGGGTCGCAAGTCTACATCAGGCACATGTCATTTTCTTGGTCGATCACTTGTCTGTTGGTCTTCAAAGAAGCAGAACTGTGTGTCACTCTCAACTGCTGAATCTAAATACATTGATGTTGGATCTTGTTGTGCTCAGCTTCTGTGGATGAAGCAAACTCTCAAGGACTATGGCATCGATCTGAGGCAAGTCCCTCTCTTCTGCGACAACGAAAGTGCCATCAAGATTGCCAACAATCCAGTCCAGCATTCGAAGACAAAGCACATTGAAATACGTCATCACTTTCTCAGAGATCATGTTATGAAGAAAGATATAGATATCATGCACGTCAACACTGAAGAGCAACTGGCAGATATCTTCACAAAGCCCTTGGACGAGAAAAGGTTTTGCAAGTTACGGTGTGAGCTAAATATCTTGGAATCCTCGAATGTCCTATGATCAGGCACACATCCTAACACTTATGCATGTTGATGACTTAGATGTGCAACACACAAAGTGATGTATATCTTCAATCAATGAAGATTTACACTCTGAGTGTGAATACATTAACATGGAATTTGACTTCGGAGCGCCAAGATAATTGTGCGCCGTGTCTGGGTCTAATACTTCCTATACGGTGGGTAACGCCACCACCAAATTTCTCTGTTTGAAGTGTTTCACTCATGGCGTTATTTTGCAAAGATTTCGCATTTGGTTTGTCTTCAGTTTCAGTTTATCTTCGTGATTTTTCTGCGCTATAGTGATTTGATTGCATATATATATATACTAGCGTTCTGTCCTCTACAGCATTCACTTATAGCTATGTCTTCACTGTTGAATCTTTTGAACTAAGTGAATGTGATCGGACCCTAATCTCTCACTGCTTACTATCTCAAACTCTATCTGTCCAAACCATATGCATTCTATTGAAACTGTCGAATGTCTTCTCTGCATCCTTGTCAGCAGAAGACACAGAGACAAACATCAAGTTCTATTTAAATGAATCATCTTAATTGTCGATATCCGGAGAAGCCGGAACGAACATCCGACATACTTGGCAGGCGTGGGAACGTGGGACAATTCTAAATATGTTGCATGCTTGCCGCGTACCCCACAGATGTGAACAGACAGGGGCACCTGCGTAATTGCGCTGTGCTGCACACCTACTTATAAATATGTGTCCCCTGCGGTAAAGAAATCCTTCTTCCACCTCTCCACCTCCATCAAAACCCTAGCACCACCGCTAGCTCTCGACGATGCCGATGATGAAGCGCTTAGCTGCCGCACCTTCTCCGACGCCGTCCTCACGCCGGCTGCGGACATCTTTCTCTCCGCCGTTGTCGTAGGTGTCCTCCGTCGCCAAGTTAGGGCACGGTGGGCTGAACTGCTCGGTCTCTCATTCTTCCCATCTAGCAGTTCTTCGTGCGGTAATTATAACTCTATTTTTACCACCTTTTTGATCTTCATAGATTCATCCTACTTACCGAAAGTGGTTTCTGCCTACTAAATGTTAGATCTATTCTATCTGCATCTCATAATGCCTAGTCTATTCACTTAGATTTCCTATCTAGTTTGATTCCTCACTTGTACTTATTCACGGATTGGTACAAATCTGGAACCAACTCACCACATATAAGTGAATGTCTTCGCATCATGAGGTCAATGCCTTCAAACTGATTTATCTTCAAAATCTTCTGAGAATGCATATGACCTCTTCCCCTTCCCTCGCATCTCTAATGATGTCACAGGTACATGTCCGTGGGAGAATCCCTTGGTTCTCATAGTCTGCATTCATTTGTAGAATACTTACAGCATCATATCAATTCTCCTGAAGCCAGTTCCTGCTTGACCAGCAAGCGTAAATCTCTGAAGCCTCTGAACATATTGAAGCCATTCAGCTTGAAGTTCATGGCTGCAGAAAAATCAGCAAGGAAGGGTGGCAGACAGCACAGAGGAGGAACATCCAAAGATCTGCCTGATGACCTAGCAGAACTATACAAGACAGACCCTAAAGAGACTTATCATCAGCGCAAGACACGAATCCAATGGATTCGACGCTATTGGGCTGAAGAATGGTTCAAGTACAAGTTCGTCACCAAGGAATATGCAGAGAAAAATGCTATCAAGAGTCCTTGGGGCGATATTCTCTATCGAGGCCTTCAACCCAAGAACAGAGCTGAAGCCATTGAGCAAGAATTCTATCCTTGCATGGTCCGTCGACCACAGCCTGAAGAAGCCGACCCATCATCATTACTCTGGTGTCGCGAGGACAATCTCTTCAAGCGCAACTTCCAGTTTGCTGTGTCTTCAGCAAGGGAAAACAAGAAGTCATGGGGATTGGACTTCAATCCTGGTCCCTCTGCTCCCCGTGAGGATGGGACTCGTGAAGCTGAAGAAAATAGAATTGGCCCCTTTGCAAACCTTGATGGCATCATCTCCTACATCTTGGTACAAGGTGCCAAAGTGGATCATTCTGACAATGAGGCTGATTCTGATGAAGCCCCAGCTCCTCCTTCGAAGCCACAGAAGCAAAAGAAGCTAAAGCCTTCTAAACCCGTACCACCAAAAGCTTCTCGTGTGAAGCCATTGGCCACTGCACCTCCTGAAGCCAGTGTGCAGTCTGAAGATCAATCCCATATCTCCAAGAGGACGGAGAAGAAAAAGCAACTTGTCAGGCGTGCTGATCAAGCTCTGACTCCTGCTGCTATTCTGCGTGAAGAACCCATTGATCTATCAAGTGATGAAGATCTTGCGGATGATGCTCTTGAGCTGCTGATAAAGAGCAAGGAAGAAGCAGAAATCTTCAACAACTTGCCTCTCTTTGATGTGGCCATCATCCACAACTTCATTGATGAATGGTTCGACACACCCAATGTTAGCTTTGAAGATTTACAGCTTCCAATTGGCCTTAGCATCTCTTTCAATGGCGCCATTGCTTCTGAGCTGGCTCTCGCTCAGAGAATCATTGAGCTCAAGCACAAGATTGATTATGAGAAGGCTCAATTCAAGAAGCATGTGGCCAAGCTAAGTGTTCAAGACGTCAGAAACTTTAAGGTCATGCTGCATGAGCTTAAAGAAGCTTTTCAGAAGAAGCGCCAAGAAGCTCAAGGCTCTCGTGAGCGCATGAAGAGTTTGGCTGATAAGTGTGTGCTTGCCTACAATGAGGCTGAGAAGCGCAAGTCACTTGGCCATCCTGGCATTGACCCCAGAATGGCTGCAAAGAAAAAGAAGAAGTTTCCTACTGATCAGCATGTGCCTTCAAGCCAAGAAGCTCCACGTATTATCTTCCCAAGTAGCATGACTGGCTCGAAGCCAAAGGTCACCACAACCGCTTCTGAACAGAAGAAAACGAGGGCTGCAGAGGCAGAAGCCAGAAAGAGGAAGAATACCGAAGCCTCTGATGCCGCTCCCTCCAAGAAGAAGCGCAAGACCAAAAAAATCGGGCTGCTCCCATAGAGCCCCTTTTTGTTGAACCCATCTCAGTTATTCATCCTGCATCTGCATCCCAAGAACTTCGCATGACTGTGCATGAGCCTGCTTCCACAGAGGCTCCTGAAGCTGAAGATATTCCAGCAGCTGAACCCACCGCTGCTGAAGACATTGGTCATCATGACAATGTTGAAGATGATGAAGTTCTTCCTCAGATCGAATACAATGTGGTATCATCGCCTGTTCGTATGAACAGCGAACTCATCAGCATTGGTCGTCCTCTGACGCCAATTGCACAGGATGATTCATGGGCTGATCGCCCACAAGAACAAGACTCCCCCAGTACTCCCCTACAACAACAACAAGCTACCCCCAACGTGCAAGAAGAGGATGAAGACTTTCAGGCTCAGCCAACTCCATCTCCTAAAGTGAAGCCAGCTCTTCGCAGGCTTCGCAGAGGATAAAGGCTTGAAGTCCCTCTGTCGAGCGTTCCAGAAGGAGAAGTGCAACGTTCACCTGTTGCACCGCAAGTACTTTCTGAACCTTCTCCAACTGTGAATGTCTCCGAGTCTGAAGCACATGCTGCTGAAGACAATCCGGCTGCATCAGCCGATGAAGAGCGTCAAGAAGAACGTGTCTCTACTCCCCCCATTCAAGAAGGAGCAGTTCATGATCTGAACGTGTCTGTGTCTGACCCTCCAGCTCCTCAAGTGGAGGCTGAAAATGTTGAGGCTGCCACCACCAACGTCAATACAGCCAGTGACATAGTCATGGCTGATGCTAATGTGGAGCCTACACTAACTGTGCCTGAAGCAAATGTGGCTACTGAACCTGAAGTCAATGAGGATGCTGCACCTGAAGTCAATGAGGATGCTCCACCCGAAGCCAATGAGGATGCTGCACCTGAAGTCAACATGACAACTGCTCCCGAAGCACCTGTCGTGCAGCCTGCCTCCGATGTTGCCTCTGCTCCTGTTCTGCCTCCAAGGCCTCACACAATTGAGCAAGCATATAGTCATGGTCAGCTCACTACTGTCCGATGGCCCATTCTGGTGCCTCCACCCTCTGCCTCAGGACCGCAATTTGACTATCATATTGAGCATAGGCCTCAAGTGCAGAAGCCAAAGCCCAGGTTGCCAAGGTTTCCAGGTACTGCCAACTCCCCCGGGTCCTTCAATGCTAATGGCTTCAAGAGCCACAACACATTCTTTGACAGCTCGAAGAACCCCTACACGAAGCCAAGAATTGCATCAGATCGGTTCTGGAGCTACCAACAGAGAAGCTATTACTCATGCGTGTTATATGATCAAGGGCGCATTTTCCCTCATATGCGCCTTGACACTGAAGCCATTACTGGACTGCCATGCTTAGAAGAAGCACTTGATTGCTTTCGTGATGCTGGTCTGCTCCACTTTGTGACAGACAAAGAACATTGGAATGAAGAGCTATTGCTTCAATTCTATGCCACTCTGCACATTCGCGGCTACAACAGAGATACAAAGACTTGGGTTCTCGAGTGGATGACCGGAAACGTTCATCATGAAGCCAAAGCTATGGATATTATCGAGCTTACAGGCCTGTCCACTCCCGGAGAACTGTATGAACCTGACTGTCAGCTACACCGCAATGCTGTAGAGAGCATCTTTCATAAGCCTGAACCCAGTATGAGTCAGATGCTGAGCATGATGAAGCCTTTGCCCCGTGATGCTGAATATCCAACAGAGTTCTTTGTTGAAGACCTTGAGTATCTGCCACGCACCATATATCATATCATCAGGCGGACTCTATGGCCTATCAAAGGACATTCATCAGCGGCGAAGCTTGAAGGAGCTATGAAGACTTTGGTCTTCTACATTTACAATGGCATCAGTTTCAATGCACAATATTTCTTCATCAGACAACTGGCTGCCTCTGGTTCTGATCTCTTTGGTCTGAAGTTTTATGCTCCATGGGTCATGCGCCTCATAAAGTGACACTCTACTGTCAACTATCAACCCTCTGCTCGCAATCATATAATATTTCTACCAGAAGTTGATATGTCAGTTGATGCTATATATTCTGACCCTGCCAAGAAGCCTCTTTGTCTTCAGAATGCCGAGCACCAAAGCTTCACTCAACCTATTGAAGGTGTTCAAGCAGCAACACGAATCTATCCATTTGCTGGTAACACTCATCTGCCTCACAGAGCGCCCACTGAAGCCACTGAAAGCACCATTGCCCAAAGGCCTCGCAAGCGTTCTCGCGTTCTCAATGACCAAGAACTTCTTGTGGCCCTTCATCAGAAACAGGATAAACATCACTTTTGGCTCAAGAGACAGATGCAAAGCATCTTGGTGGATGTCAATCGCATTCGCAACCTTGCCACCAAGAATGCCTTTGTTGCTCATGAAACTTGCCGGAGATCATGGAAGAGTTTGACCCTGCTTAGTGCTGAAGCATATCTTCAAGACGATGGCTTCAATGAAAGATTTCAGTTTGACTCCACTCCTCCACGGAATGTTGTTTTACGAAGAACTCCATCTCTTGAAGACTCTGAATATTCCTCCTCCACGGCAACAGTTAATGCCAGAGTGATCGATGATGAAGATGACGCTACTTCACCACCTCCAACTACTGCGCGCATCGACACTGCACCAAGTTCCTCTGCACCGCCACCCAACGACAATAACCCTGCTGCTTCACCTACTCATCAAGAAGACGAGTATATGCTCTATGTCTTCAAACCATTTTGGTCATTACTGACAAAAGGGGGAGAAGCGTATGAGTTGATAGTCTTCAAGCGGGTTCATATGGGCAGTTGCATTATATTTTGCTACGTGCTTACAACTCTTGCATTTTGATACATTTGGTTCTTTGAGTTGTAACACCTAAACTTGATGGTCGTCTGCTACTTCTGCTACGTGTTTGCTTTACTTTGATGCGATGATAACTTCTACACTTAGATCATCCTGCAGACGTCCATTTTTCATTATGCATGTCATTCTACTTGTTATATCATTTCATGCATGATGAATTATCTTCATAAGTTGAAGTGGATCTCCATAAGTACAACCTGCCATGTGCATTTGCAATCCAAAAGCAAATTATTAATATGCACATCTTCAGGGGGAGCCCTTGCTACTTATGAAGACAATTCCTATCCTTACAATTTCACATACTTTATCCCCGTTGAAAACTTCAACCAGTTTGTCATCAATCACCAAAAAGGGGGACATTGTAAGTGCATCTAGTGCCACCCCTAGTTGGTTTTGGAGTATTGACGACAAAGTTGGTTGAGGGACTAATGCGTTTGTGAGAATTGCAGGATAACGCAGGTAGTGTCCCTCATTGATTCGGTTTACCTACCGGAGATGACCCCTAAAAATGTATGAAGACATTGAAGACAATGGTGGTATGAGAAGATATTCATATTGAAGACTATGACATGAGAAGACATTACGTGAAGACAATGGAGCGCGAAGACTGTGTGGTTTCGTCGTTTCCTTTCTTCTTTGTTGAGTCATAGGAACCACCGTACTGTTAAGTGGGGTCCAAGTGAACTAAGTCAGAGTGACTGAAGTGATGCTCAACCCAAATCCTATGTCTTCGAGCGAAGACAATGAGAGCAAATCTTATCCAGAGTTGGATGAGTCAGCTTTGCTTGTAGCCCAAGTAAAGTTGCTGTGTGTGTTTGAAATCTGACCGTTGGAACACGTGTCAGTTCCTTAGTGACCCAGGGTCATTTTGGACAAATCAGGTCGGGTTGCCTGGTGGCTATAAATAGCCCACCCCCTACACCATAAATTGGTGGCTGCTCAGAGTTTGTATACGGCTTTTGTCATTTGAGAGCAACCCACCTCGAAGCATTTGAGAGAGAGAAATCCTTGCGAGGACAAAGCCCAAACACCCAGAGCCAAAGAGTGTTAGGCATCACTGAAGTCTTTCTGTCTGTGTGACCTGAAGACTTATTACACTTGAGGACTGTGTATCCTCCAGCCGGTTAGGCGTTGCGTTCTGAGCATCCAAGAGTCATTGTGGATTGCCGAGTGAACGAAGTCTGTGAAGGTTTGGAAGTCTCCCTTGAAGACTTACCAGAGTGATTGGGCGAGGACTAAGTGACCTTAGCTCAAGGGGAATAAGGTGAAGACACGGTCTTTTGAGTTAAATCTCAGCCTCCCTAACCAGACGTACAGTTGTCACAGCAACTGGAACTGGTCCAACAAATCCTGTGTCCTCAATGAGCAACTGGTTCTATCTCTTCCCTCCTTTACTTGAGTTTGTCTTCATGAAGTCATTGCTTATTGTTTTATCCGATTGACTTCATTGCTTGACTACTATTGTTGATTGGCTTCATACTATCTTCCATCCTGATCCTACTACCTAGCTGCTATTAATCTTCAAACGTTAATGCTATTGCATACTTGATTATGGCTTGCTTGTTGTAGTTTATCTTCCGATGCATATCAATTAGGCTGTTTCTATCGTTTGTCTTTGAAACTTCCATGTTTTGAAGACTTTCCTAAAAATCGCCTATTCACCCCCCCTCTAGTCAATAACTAGCACTTTCAGTGACGCATTTAGGAAGACCCATGGATGACTAGTCGTACAAGACAAAGATAGAAGAATTGTGAAGGACTATGTGTCCACTGACAAAGCCGGCTAGGATTTGTAACCCTAGGTTCTCGGACTAAGGTAAACCCTTTATCTTTGATATTACTATTCATCCAACCTAACTTTAAGGGGCATCCTACAGAATGCTCTACTAGAATCATACTCGTCGATTAGGAAGAGAGGTGTGAGACAATGCGTGAGAGACAGGCCTAAAGATAATGTGCGTACATGAGACACATAGGCAGGTCCATGTATATAGAAAGGGTCAATGGGGATTGTGCGTGTGTATGTTTGCGAGAGGAAGAGTGCTTGTGATAAAGGTTAGTGAAAACAGTTGTAAATGGTTACGAGAGGGAGGGAGGGAGGGTTATATCTAGAGCATGTGTTCGAGAAAGACACCTCGGGAGAGAGTGTGTGAGCATGTGTGAGAGACCACCGATGGAGAGTGAAACTACATGTAAAAGACTGTTGTACACATTGATTAAAGATATAAATTGTATCCAAATATTAGGATGGGATCATGATATTTGCAATTCGCGTAAGGAGCGGTCATTGATCCATCAGACATCTAGATTCTATCGAATTTGAGCATGTCTATGTTATTATTCGACACAATTGATCCACATAGTTAGTATTTTGAACTCCAGACAATGCATCGCTTTAGCAATCGAATATAAACGTGAGTATAGTTCATGTGTGTCTGTTAAGCACATTATACATACACAATGAATATTATAAATAGCTACCTATGAACTAACATACATTTGAATTCAACTTAAGGTGGTTTAAAAAAATTGAATTCAACATGAAGTCCATTCAATTATTTGAATTTGATATCATGGCATTTGTAAACCATACCTAAATTATGGGGGCACCAATCTTTGCTCTGATTTTGTACATAATAGCATATGTAGTCGTGTACAAAATAGAGCTCCTCCATTCCAAAATAATTGTAGTTATAGGATTTTCAAGTGTCAAAATTTCAAAAAGAAGCGGATAATTTAATGAGGTTTTCAAACATACAAGGTCAAATATAACATTGTCTATTTAGGTCAATCCTCATAGTTCAAGAGTACTCTAAACGTGAATGCTTGTGTTTCAAATTTTCAAAAGAAGCGCCAAAAGAGCCTCTACTCGCCCGAAACCGCGTGAGACCAATGTTTGGTAGTACAAGGAAATTACTTTTCTAATAACTCCGACCCGTGAAACCGACCGGCCCGATGTCCAAAGATCTAAACCGGGGTAGGTTTGTAGCTTCATCTAGACGCCACGCAACCGCCTCCGAAAAACATTCATACACAATGGCCGCCTAAGCACACATGCGCGAGGCCGAAATCGCTCCCGCCCACTATTTGGGACACCTGGGATTAGCATCCTACCCCCGACCCGCAGTAGGTCCAAAAATTAAGAGGGGGGCAAAGTTTATACTTTCCCCAAATTTCAAACAAGCGCGTCCCATCTTATGTTCAAAAAAGCCAAAAACAAGTGCGTCCCAGACGGAAACATGGTTCCCCCCACCCGTCTGATTCCCCATTCGTACTCCATGGGCGCCAAAACTACCTCTCCACCAGCTGCGAAACCCCGGCGTCCTCCGTCCGCCACCCCATCCCACCCATCAACCGCCGCCCTCCTCCATCACGCCGGAGCCGATACCCTGACGTCGTCGTCCGCTGCAACCTCAAGCGCAACGCCCTCCATGACTAGTAGTTGAAGCCGAGGCCGGGCCGTCCGTACCCGAGCCAGTTCAACCACGACGTCCTGCGCCTCACCGCTGGCGCTCCAAATTCGCCACCCTCCACCGCACCAGAGCTGTTCCTGCTACGCCATCCTTCGCCGCCTCGGATCTGCTTCCCCTCCGCCGACATACGGCCACGGCAACACAATCAACAATTTGGCCATGGGTTCTCCCAAGCCTGCACCCTCCAGAACATCGGTTTCCCCGGTAAAAAGAAGAAGATCGGCGCGACATGTGGAGGTGACCACACCGGCAACCAAAAAAGGTACTCCTCTTCCTTTATTCATGCAAATCTTACGTCTCTACTTGCACGGTATTCATCCCACGGAAGACACTAGTTGACCGCTTCTTCTTGATACTAGATGTTCCTAGTAACTCGTGATGCACAAGGTTTCTCCTCATATACTATTTCACCTTAGCTAGAGGTCCGTTGCCCCCCTGAAATTCAATTTCTGGACAGTTGATTCCCAATTAATGGAAGAATTCCCCAGCGTAACAGGCGCTAGTACACCTATTAGCCGGGGAAGCAGCGCCTTGGTGTTTATCTTAGGTACGTGTGCGGCCTAGAGCTACTGGCGCCCGATCTGGAGGTCGGTCGGGATTAAAGGGATGTCCTGGGGGCGCTGCCAAGCACGGCGGTGGTGTGAGGTCGAGGGGAGGGCGGGGCGGCGGAGGGAGGGGTCTGGGCCGGTGGTCGCTGGCGGTTTGAGAAAGATCGTCAACAGTGACTGGCGGGAGGTAGACGAAGGCCATCTGCCCGTTCCTTATAGATCGGACGGTTCATTAAAAAAATCAACTGACCTATTTATTTTCAGTCGACTGTTATCTTAGATATGACCACATGTGGTGGTGTGCTGGAGGAGTACCTGCATTTCCTGTGCTCATATATTACAAAATCATATGGAGTAGAATCTAATTTTGTTTGCCATGCAATGTTGTAGAGCTATCATATGTCTCCTGTCATTTATTTTTCAGCCACCTGCTATCTGCTACTTTAAAGTGCACTAGTTCTGCACACACTTCACCCATACTCTCACTATTGTGCTTTTATGCAAGGGTATTTCAGAGTCTGCCGAAAGAGAAGCAGCAAAGAAAAGAGAGAAGTCGCACCAGCTTTCTTCGAGGGTATGCACGACACGTTACAGCGCTATAAAGGGTGCAGTGTCAGCAGATGGAGACGGTAAACGTAACTCTGGAGTTGATGACCTCGCTCGCAATGAACCACCATCCCAGGTGCTTGCTTTAACTTCGCGGTGTCATATGTGGTCTCATGTTCCATATGGTGTCTAGCTTGTATTCGAAAGGCTGAAGTCGGTCTTTGGGGCTGTTTGGTTCTAGGCCTAGCATTGCCATACTTTGCCACATATTTTTGCCAAACTTGCCTAAGGTTAGTTGATCAAAATGAAAGCCACAAGTTGGCAAGCCTAAGGGAATATTGCCACATTTTGTGTGTGTATGCCATGTTGGGTCCAAGTGTGGCTTGCCTAAGGTGTGGCTTGAACCAAACACTCACCTAAGTTAGTCAAACTTGCCTAGCTTTAGGTGTGGCAACATTTGGAAAAGTTAGTCACAAACCAAACAGCCCCAAGATAAGGAAATATATTTTTACATGAACCACCATCCCGTGAGCACCAGAAGACAAATAGCTAGTCAGGGCACTAGCCGAGCCAGTGACAAGCCCAACAAAGATAGGCATCACCTAGAAGCCAACTAAAAAGTTGCGATGGTGGCGAAGCAGCCCGCCTCCCACCAGGCTCTCAGGTCCTAGATGATCATGCTCACCACTCCAGTCGGATGTCAAGCTTATATTGCTTCCAATTTGGTTAAATTGCATCTGCTTAGCTTACACATTATACCTTTGAATATGACATGCCTTTCTGTTTTTGGTACATACTAGTACATCTGTGTATTAACCATGTTCTTACATCAAACTAATGTTCTTGTGTATCCCTCATCAATCACTTATGACGAGGCAGGCAGGCAAGGGGACTATTCCTCATTTAAAGAATGCAGCGTCAGCCTCCCGACATGATTCTCAAGAAACAGAAATGGTAGATGAAGATAGTGAACGTAGCTCTGTAGTTGATTACAATATTTCCCCTACACTAGCATCGCAGGTGCTTGCTCTAACTTGGCAGTGTGATATGTGGTTGCATGTTGCATATGGTGTCTAGATTGTAATTCTTCCAATCTGGTTAAACTGCATGTGCTAGTCTGCTTAGCTTATACATTATACCTATTAATGTGACATGCCTTCCTGTATTTAGTACATAGTACATCTGTTTATTAAGCATGTCCTTACATAAACCTATTGTTTTTTTTGTATCCCGCATCAATCAATATGACGAGACACCTTTAGTATATGCAGTGCGATATTAGTTGCATCTTTCATATGATTTATAGCATGCGCTGCTTCTAATTTGTTAAAATTCCATTTATGATGGGACACTTTTAACTTGGCAGAGTCATATTCGTTGCATCTTTCATGTGGTGTCTAGCTTGCATTGCTTCTTATTTGCTGGAATGGTTTCTGTTTAGTTTACACAAACAGTTGTGAACATGTCATGTCATCCTGTTTTTCGTACATATTCCATCCTGGTATCATGTGTTTGCCTTACATCAAAGTAGTGATTGTCAGTATCATGCATGAATGAGTTCTGAAGAGAGAATTTTATTGCTTTTTCTTGTCGGTTTTACTTGACAATTCAAAATCAATAAAGCGGAAGAAAGCTAGCAAGGCAACGGATAAAGGTGCTCCTTCCGAATGGAGGGCCTCTACAGTTTCTACTCCTCCGCACCCCAAAGATGATTTCCAAGACAACACATGCATAGACACTCAACAAAGCTGTGTTTATGATGAGCATGTCTCCCCTAGTGCAGCATCACCGATGCTCCCTCTAACTTGGCACTGTTATATGTGGTTGCATGTTATGTGTGATGTCTAGCTTGTATTGCTTCTATTTTTTTTGAATTCCATCTGCTTACATTACACATTATACTTGAATAAGACACGTGTTCCTGTTTCTAGAACATACAATATCTGTCTATCACACCATGTTCTTACATCAAATTACTACTGTTGTGTAACCTGCAACAATCACTTATCATAAGACACATTTGACTTCGGAGTGTGATATAGGTTACATCTCACATTCTTTTCTAGCTTGTACTACTAATTTGTTGAAATGGCACTTATGACGAGACAGTTTTAACTTGGTAGAGTGATATTTGTTGCATCTTTCATATGGTGTCTAGCTTTCATTGCTTCTAATTTGTTGAAATGCCTTCTCCTTAGTTTACACATCATAAGTTGTGAATATGCAATGCTATGAATATGCAATGGCACTAATGACGAGAGACCTCTAACATGGTAGTGTGATGTTGTTTGCATCTTGCATATGATTTATTTCTTGTACTGCTTCACATTTGTTTAGACGCCATTTATGACGAGACACTGTTAACTTGGCAGAGCGATATTTGTAGCATCTTTCATACGGTGTCTACCTTCCATTGCATTGCTTCTAATTTGGTGAAATGTCTTCTTCTTAGTTTACACATCATAGTTCTGGTTATCTCTTTCGTCCTGTTTTTCATACATATTACATCCTCCTATCATCTGGTTGTCTAACATCAAAGTTCAGTTTGTCTGCATCACGCATCAATTTGTTCTAAAGAACTAAATTTTTATTCGTTTTTCATGTCGGCTTGACTTAACATGGCACAGAGAAAGAGGAAGAAACACAGAATTGCAGGGAATGAGAAGCAGATGAATCCTGCTGATCTGCTGGTACTGATGGTGCAATAGAAGGTCAAAGTCCAATGGAAAATTCTACAAACACGGCATCCCATGCTACATGAGCTGCAAAAAAAGCCAAACAGAAACAAATAGCTGCCACCAAACAAGCAGAGACAGCCCTAGTTCTTGCAACACCTACCACAGTACTACTAGCTGCACGACTTACTCATGCGTCAACTGAGCTAGTAGCACGTTCCCAAGCTCCCTTGCCACCTGACACTACTTCCCAAGCACTCTTGACACAAGACGAGTTGGCAATATTGGATGAACCTTGTGAGCTTCAACAGCAAGAAGGTAGTTGCTGGAGTCAAGTTACAGTTGCATGCTTCTTTATATGTAGTCTCGCAGTTTGATGTACACTAACACTTCCTATGTTCGTTGTTGGACTAGCACCTAGGCGCAAGAGGAAACAAACAACAGGGATAATGGTCGATAGGTTAACTAAATCTAGAGGAGGAAGAATGGAGATCCGTTTTGAGGCAGGTTTAAAAAGGCCACGTGATGCTACAGAGTCAGCCAAGTTAGTATCAGAGGCAGCGGTTGCCGTTAGGTGTCATGTACGTATCCTCCCAACATGGATTCAGTACAGGAATGACAAAGATGAAACCCAGTTCAACACCTTCCTCGACCATTTATCTGTAAGTATGGTTATGTATGGAAACTAGTAATATCGTCTTGCTCTGTCCCATACTTTCTAGGTTGCTGATAATGAGACTCCCATAATTTTCAACAGATGAGGTTCAAGTTGGATAGCCAAGATGATGCAACCAGACAAGCTTGCACCCATGTTTTCAAGTCTACTCTACGACAGTATCGGTATAACTTGAGGAAAACTCACTTTGAAGGCAAGGCTAACAGTGAACTTTCCCAAACATCTCCAGTGGAAAATATATCGGATGAAGACTGGAGGAGCCTTGTTAAACACTGGTCTGATCCGAAGTATCAGGCACATTATATATATGTGATCAGATCACATGTTGAAGTTCTATTTACGCATGTGCCACACAAATCTATCTTCTTGTAGGTGAATTGTTCAAAGAATAAGGCCAACCATACGAAAGTGAAATTCCAACAGACGACAGGATCTCGTAGCTATATTGCACACTGCGAGGCTCTTGTAATTAGCTGTTGTTTCACTCTTTTCGATGTACCATATTATCAGATCAATATTGACTTGCTCGAAATGCAGAGGAAAGCCCGCAAGGACCAAAAAGTACCTGAACCAAATGATGTGGAAATCTTCAAGGACTGTCACACCAGCAAGAAGAAGGGCATGACTACACCAGTCAAAGCCGTTGTTGTAAGTCCTTAATCCTCATGCCTTTGAACTACTACTTACTATGACTTGTGCCTTGAACTGCATGGTTTGTAGCCAATGTCTATTACTCTTTTCAATTTTATACACAATTGTCTTAGCGTATCATTGCACCTCACAAGGTTTAAAAGTGAGGAGTGATGTTACTTTGATCTTGACCCATAATCTAGTTCCGTGTTGTACTTGCCCACACAATGTTACAATTTCCTGTTTGTCTGTTCTCAGTTGTTTTGTGATATGAATGATGTCATACTATGATTACCGTATTATAAACTTCGTCTCTTTATCCTTAGCCCTCAATACAATGTGAAGAAATAGACAATACATTAGCGATGGTACATGGTCATATGTTTGGAACCTGGTTTTATTATGTACTTTGTAATAAAATACAACTAATATTTTACATGGGTTCACCAGAATAAGTTCTGTATATAGACCAAAGCTATTTTGTTTGGTTTTGCTGCCTCCTTAATATCTTCTATTCTGGTACTACTAATGTAAAACCTCAACTTTTATGTGAGCTATGGAAAAAATGGTGGAACCGCCACCTTTTGAAGGTGGCGAGGCAACTATAACCACAATGTCAGCTCTTGCTGCAGTGGGTCAGTACCTGTCCACTAACAGTGCCAAAAGCACGTTCCTGCATAATACTGGGTTGGTTGTTAAGGCAATATCGTCCAAATTGCCTCATGATCAAGATATGCAAGCTCAAAGCAATGTTGTATCTGCGCTCCAGACACAAGTTCATTCCCTAACAGAGACCCTTTGTGAAACAAGGAGAGACATTGTTCGATGTCGTCAAGATATGCATGGTTTTGAAACCAGACTATCAGACATTTGCTATGTTGTTCAGGAGCCTAGGGGAAATGAAGGCGAGGGTTATGGTGCTCCATCGGACAATACAACATGAAAATGTAACAGTCAGGTCAAATGAACTGAGCTTCTGAACTTCTGGTGGTGCATTTATCTGCTAGACTGTTAATTTTTATGGCAACCTTCCTTTTGTTATATGGTTGTAATTTGTTTTGGTGTGATACAAAATTTATTCTTAACGTGCAGCCACCGGCTGAAGAAAACAGCAAGCCATTTTTGTATAGTGTAGGGTGTTCCCTATATTTGCACTGGTGGCGATCTTTGATGCCGAGTGGATGTAATCTGTGCAATCGCCTTAATAGCCTAGCATTAGTTTTGGCCTTATTTATTTCCTAGTCTTCTTTTTCCCTGGTTTGCTAGTGGCCGCAACTACCATGGGCCATATATGGGCTATAGGATCCATGGGTCTCCTACGGGCCGTAGGATCCATGGGTCTCCTACGGGCCGTCAATAAATGGGCCTCCAACAGGGCCGTAGAATCGGTGGGCCTTTGGTTGTCGGATAAATGGGTCTACATGGGCCGTAAACAGGTGTAATTGGTATTGGCCCAGCACTGTAAGGGGCCGTTAACAGGCCATAGGACAGCAAAGGCTTAATTCTGTCACAGGCATAACGGGTCGTTAATGGGCCAGAATATAGGACGGGATGGAAACGGCGCAACGGGTTAACAGGCTAGAAATGGGCCGACTCTTGCCATGCGCCAAATTTGGCCCATTAGGGTAACAGGCCAGTAACGGGCCGACTCTTGCCATCGGCCGAATTTTGCCCATTAGGGGAATAGGCCAGTAATGGGCCGGAAGTAATCGAGGGCCGAAAAGGAGCCCAAGAACGTATGGGCCGTCAATAGGCCGAAAGCTAACACGGGCTGGAAACAGCCCATGTAAATCACGGGCCGTTAACGGGTACAAAGAAAATTACTGTTCATTATGGGCTAGAGTCACTGTGGGCCTATAAAGGGCCGAAAGATACGAAGGCCTCATATGGGCCGAAAGACGTCGTGGGCCATACATGGACCGAAAGTGAAATGGGCTGGTGTTATATTCGATGGCCCACATGACGTTGTTGGGCCGATTTCCTTTAGGGCCTAACGGGCCGTGAGTTAACGGGCCGTAAAATGGGCTATTTGCAAAGAGACCGTTAACAGGCTTTTCATGGGCCAGCCAGTTAACTTTTGCCTAAGTCAAACGGGCCGGCTTTTTAAGCTAAATGGGTCAATGGTGGGCGTGGCACGTGTCGACATATCATAGACGCCTATCTGACCCACTGACGAGCTAACACATGTTTCGTCCGGCCAATAAGAATTTTACACGTGGAAATTTCCCATTGGTCGGGGCTGTTAACGGGTTATCGGATCCAAAACCCGCCCCGATAGCTTAACGGTGTTCTATTATGGTGGATGCCACGTGTCGGTCACCCTTGACGAAAGCACTTCTGTGATGCGCGATTTATCGTCATGGAAGTGGACACTTCCGTGGTGATAATTTTGGTAATGTCATGGAACACTTCCACGACAGCACAGGTATGACTATCTTGATTCTGTCATAAAATCGTCATGGATGTACATGCATGAAAAAAAATGCGACCTACTATGACAAACACGTATCATCACGGAAGTGTATTTTTTTGTAGTGCCTGTGCATGGATGGGGGTGCATCTCTGCACGCCTCTCACCGCCAACTCAAACGATGGGCGCTTGAGGTCAATGCCGTGGAACCAGCACCAGAGGCCCGGAAACCACTCAAATGGTCACGCATGCCCATCATCTTTGACAAAGAGGATCATCCTGACCGTACCACTGTGGTAGGATGTTTGCCATTGTTGGTCTCTCCGACAATTCACAACCTCAAGGTCACTAAGATATTGGTGGACGGCGGGGCCGAGTTGAATCTGATTTCCCCAAAGGTTATTAGCGGGCTTCAGATAGCAGAACAGGAGTTAGAGGTCACCGACACGTTTCAAGGAGTTAATCCCGGCTGGAGTCGTCCTAAGGGAAAGATCACGTTGCCTATGATATTTTGAGGGGAGTTTAACTATCGGACATAAAAGATTGTGTTTGATGCGGTCGACCTCCCCTTGTCGTACAATGGGATCCTTGGACGACCAGCCCTGGCCAAATTCATGGCGGCATCCCACTATGCCTACAATACCTTGAAGATGCCTGGGCCACTTGGGATTATTTCCATCCCATCAGATGAGAAGGACGCAATCATTTGCATGGACAAGATGTACTGGGACGTTGTCGCGGCAGAGGCAGCGGGAGCACCAGTTCGCACCAAGGAAAGCAGAGGAAAGAAGAAGGATAGCAAGGACGCTGGCAAAGAATCCTAGAAGCGTACCTCTTTGGAGTGTGTTGCGCCTGTTGATGATTTGCCGGAGAGTTCTAACAGCAAAAGGACCAAGGTTACTTCTCCACAAGTGAAAAAGATCCTGGCAAGGCTGGATGGCATTAATGGTACCTTCACCATCAGCGCCACCCTCGATGACAAATAGGAAAGCGCACTTGTTACCTTCCTGTGGGCGAATATCAATGTGTTTGCCTAGCAACCATCTGATATCCCTGGTGTTCCCAGGGAGGTAATGGAGCACCACCTTGCTGTCTTCCCACACGCCAGACCTGCCAAGCAGAAAGTCCGGAAGCAGGCCTTGGAGATCAAGAAGCTTTAAGCAGCAGGATTACTCAGAGCAGCGCTACATCCCACTTGGCTAGAAAATCCAGTAGTAGTCCGGAAGGCTAACGGGAAATGGAGGCCTTGCATAGATTTCACAAATCTCAACAAGGCTTGCCCGAAGGACCCATTTCCCTTGCCGCGCATCGATCAGATCATGGATTCGACTTCAAGCTGCGATTTGCTTTCCTTCCTGGATGCATATTCTGGATATCACCAGATCTTTATGTCCAAGGAAGACAAAGAGAAGACCTTGTTCGTCACCCCATGTGGTACGTACTATTTTATCCGCATGCCATTCGGATTAAAGAGTGTCGGGTCTACTTTTGCAAGGGCAGTCCAGATCGGTTTTGAGCCATAGCTGCACAGAAACATTGAAGCCTATATGGATGACATTATGGTTAAGACCAAGGACAGAGCAACTCTTATCTAGGATTTGGAGGAAACGTTTGCAAATCTGTGCAAGATCAACTTGAGGCTCAACCCAGAGAAGTGTGTGTTTGGCATTTGGCAAGCTACTTGGGTTCTTTATGTCACATCCAGCCAATCCCGACAAGATTAAAGCCATCGAGCAGATCCAAGCACCAAGGACAGTTAAGGATGTGAGGCATTTGACGGGATGTGTTTCCGTGCTAAGCAGATTCGTCTCCAAGTCTGCCGAGCGCGCCCTACCGTTCTTCAAAATCTTGAAGAAGGCAGGACCCATTAAGTGGACCCTAGAAGCAGATGCGGCCATGCAAGAGTTGAAGGCCTACTTATCTTCTCTGCCCACCTTGGTTTCTCCTAAACCACAAGAGCCGTTGCTGCTATACTTAGCGGCAACCAACCAAGTGGTTAGTGTAGCTTTGGTGGCACAACGGGAGGTGGACGATGCAGAGAGTGAGCGAGGACCGGCGGTAACGCCCCGAGACCGATGCGCCAAGTGTCTTCCAGATATTCACCGTCATTTCCATGTCATTCGCTTGTGTGTTGCACTTTGCCATGTCATCATATGAATTTCATCTGCATGTTTTTCAAAACTTGCATCAGTTCGGGTCTCCTAGTTCTTTCCGTTGTCCGTTCTGAGCCAAGACACACTTGCATGCACCCGCTGCACCTCCCAGATCTTGTTTCGTGAGCGGGAGAAAAACATTCTCGAAATGGGCTGAGCGTTTTCGAGCGGTCTTGGTATATCACCGGTATAACGCTTGTCAAATTTCGTTCCATTTGGAGGTCGTTTGATGCCCTAATGGTTAACCGCGTTAGCCGCCGGACCCCTTTCTCTCTACAGCCCAATACCCCTCCACAAGAGCCCACTAGACCATCTAAACCCCCTCCATGTTCATCACCGTCGGATCAAGATCGTGTGGGTGAAACGACTCCTCAACAGCCCTCTCTTAGCTCCCAGAATCTATATAAACACATCCCCTCCGAAATTCCGGATCAAACCCTAGCCTCCTCCTCCTCCCGTCACCGAACGCGTCCGCCCGATGCCGGACACATCCGCGGCGAGACCGCCACGGGCCAAACCGGGCCGCGCCCCGCACCCAGCCGCGTGCCGCCCCTCCGCTCCAGCCCTTGTCGCCCGTCGCTCCGGCCGCCTCCGCAGCCTCACGCTCGCCACCAGCCGGCGCTACCGCCGCCCCGCGCGCTGACCACCACCTCGTTGTACCCCGTCCCCGGCCATCTCCGGCCCAGATCCTACGACATCCGGCCGGAACCGCCCGGAGCCGCCGCCCCGGACCTCGGATCCGCACGGGAATGGAGCCCCACGCCCGGCTATCCTTCCCCGCCGTCCTCGACCTCCTCCGCTCGCCGGAGTTCGCCAGAGTCTCGCCGGAGCTCCTCCGCCCCGGATCCACAAGGGTGGATCAGATCCACTACCTCGGCAAACCAAACGGCCGCCTCCACCCCGGATCCGCTCGTCCCCGAACCACTCTGTCCCGTTTTCGCGTGGTAGTTTTCACCAAGTACCAGGATTTCAACATTATATGTGCATCTTCATCATATCATAACATTGCGCATGTTGCTCCGTTTTGCATGCATGCTATGTCAAAATGTTCATCTCAAAGCTGTCTACATGTTGGTTACATTTGCATTCATGTTAGGATGCATTTTGACATGATTATCTCTGTTGCAATAGTGCTAAGTGATATAAACTGTTGTAACTTGTCATTTTGTCATTTATATCTTTTTGTGAGATTTTCTTTTGAGCATCATGTCAACATGTTTTAGGAGAATAATCATGTCATATTTACAGTGGTGCAATCCATGTATTTCCATATGCCTTATGGTGAGTGTATCAAGCTTGTGAAGTGAGCTACTTGTTGTTATTGTTCTGCTAAGTCTGAAACTGTTATATCATGATGACATGTTTGCTTGATGCTACCATCAAATCCATGCATAATCTGGAGATGCCTAGTTGACATGTTTTGATTTAAATGTTATGATATATCATGACATGCCTTTTTATGCCTCATATGGTTCTTGTAGCGTATGTATTCATTGCCATGAACTTGCCTAAATGATGTTCCAGTTTTCTGTTAACTTCATGATGCCATGTTGTGAGCTTGATATTAATTAATCTACGCCTCTTCTCGAGATGCTCCTATTACATGAATTGAAGTATGCTATGAGTAATCTGTTCGCATGTGAAGTTTGATAATTGTACACTTCATATGACTTCTATTCCAAGCTTTCAAACATGCTAAGATGATGTTGTTGTTTTACACTTGCTGAAACTGTTTCAAAATTTAAACTTGTCTTGATGGTTCCCACCTATTCGTGAGCCATATGCATATGATTCCTTGATTTTATTTGCTCTTTGTTATGTGTAATTTGATGCCACGCCCTTGGTTGCTATGTATAATTGCTGTAGCATCTTTGTTTCATGCCTTCTACATGTCATCATATTAACTATGCTCATGCATATGCCCTGTTTTTCACTGTCGTGAATCTGTGTTATAAATTTGCTTCTTGCATTGATTACCTTGGTTTAATCTTGATGCCTATGAACCTGAACCTTAATGATATTTTTATAATGTTATTGGTACTTCAAGTGCATATCAAGTGTGTGGCCATGTGGTTCCTGTAGCATGTTGTTTTGATGTTTGCAATGTGCCAACTTGCTGTTTTGGGCTGATTGTTGTTATGACTTGTTTTGAGTGTATGTGTTGAACCGTTGCTCCGTTTTCGTCATGTTCTATATGAAACTTGCTTAGAATTGAATGTAGTTTCATAATATCTAGTTGCATCTATGTTTGGAGTGTGTTTGATTCATGTTTGAATGCATTTTACATCAATGTCATGTTTAACTTGTGTTGCTCATATCTTCTAGGCCGTAGCTCTGAAATAAATGAACTTTATATGTAACTTGATTAGAAAAACGTGTAGATCATCTTGGTGCATCTTAAATTGATTTTTAACAACTTTAACATAATGTGTTATTCAGATCTGGACCAATTTCTAAAATTGCATACAAGGACTTACCGGAATTGTTATATGTTGTTTCTGGCCTCATTTAAACTTGCTTTGGTGTGATGTACTTTGATGCCATGTTTATGTGTTGTGTGTTTACCATGTTGTTTGCTTCTTTCCGGTTATGCTTCTTCTCGATAGTTCCTGTTTCGTTGCGATCGTGAGGATTCGTTTGACTACACTTGGTTTGTCTACACCGCTTATCTTCTTCATGGACTCGATCTTCTTCCTAGCGGGGTTTCAGGCAAGATGACCGTTACCCTGGATCTCACTACAATCAATGCTATGCTAGTTGTCTCGATGCTATCGATATGTCGCGCTTCCTACCACTTGTTTATCAAGCCTCCCAATCTGCCATGAAACAACCTCTAACCTTTTTTTTCACTATCCCAGCAAACCGTTGTTTGGCTATGTTACCGCTTTGCTTAGTCCCTCTTATAGCGTTGCTAGTTGCAGGTGCAGTTGCAGGTTATTCCATGTTGAGATATGGATATCTTGGGATATCACAATATCTCTTATTTAATTAATGCACATATATACTTCCTAAAGGGTGGAAGGCTCGAACTTATGCCTGGTTTTTTGTTCCACTCTTGTCGCCCTAGTTTCCGTCATACCGATGTTATGTTCCTTGATTTTGCGTCCCTAACACGGTGAGGGTTTATGGGCCCCTCTTGACAGTTCGCTTTGAATAAAACTCTTCCAGCAAGGCCCAACATTGGTTTTCCCATTTGCCAAGATAATAATATTGAATTCATTAATTAATTTGCATATGGCGTCATGAACCCAAGGATTCTTTATTCCACATAAACAGGGGGGCCAGTGCTGATGGTGTTGGTCCCGAATGGGCAACCTGCGGGGCCACCATGGGGAAACTCGAGGGCTGGTTTTACTCGTAGCTTGTCCCATCTGGTGTACCCTCAGAACGAGATACGTGCGACCCCTATCAGGCTAGGTCGGTGCATCGGTCGGTCTTGCTGGTTTTGTTTTACCATTGCCGAAATGTCTTGTGCATCGGGACCCCAAGTTTGATCGGATGTTCCGAGATGGAGGATTGTCTCCGTAGTTCGTGAGCTTGTCATGGGCTAAGTTGGGACACCCCTGTGGGGTTTAAACTTTCGAGAGCCGTGCCCGCGGTTATGTGGCAGATGGGAGTTTTTAATATCCAGTTGTGGAGAACTTGACACCAGATTCGAAATAAAATACACCAACCGCGTGCGTAACCGTGACGGTCTCTTTTTGAGTGAGTCGTGAAGAGAACACAGTGGGGTTATTTTTGAACGTAAGTAGTTCAGGATCACTTCTTCATCATTACTAGTTTGCGACCGTTTGCATAGATTCTCATCTTATTCTTGTACTCTTAATTTAGCCACCATATCATGCTTAGTCGCTTGCTACAACCTCACCACTTATCCATTTCATTCCCATTAAGCTTTCCTAGTCTTGATACCATGGTAATGGGATTGTTGAGTCCTCATGGCTCACAGATTACTACAACAATAGTTAAAGGTACAAGTAAAGCGATGATCATGACGTGAGAGCGATGTTTTCTTGTTCATTACAAGAAATATGTCAACTTGTGACCTTGACTATTGGTCACTTAAAGGTCACTGTTTTTCATTTGCGACCTTTTTGTGACCAAAAACAGAAGGTCAAAAGCTGGCGGTCGTAAACTAAAATTAATGACCTTCTCTGTGAGAAGGTCGTAGACGTTTACAACAAAAACAGAAGGTTATTGAACCCATGACCTTTTGTTTTGGTCACTGGCTGTCTGCCCAGGCCATGTCGGATCCGACGTGGCAATCTGACGTGGAAAAATTGCGACCAATTGAAAAGGTCGTTGATAAGATTCAGCCCGGACCAATTCGGTGTTTATATAGGCCGAGCCCATTAGTTTTAGCCCATTTATTGTAGTTTTTCTATGCTTTGATTAGCTACATGGGCCTGGCCCAACAATTCAACCTTTTATTTTCCAGGATATAGCCTTTAAAAGTCGTTTTTTTCAATCCATTTGTGGCCTCAGCCTTTTACTGTCCAATTCTAGCCCAATTCGCCCAATTATTGTTTGGGCCTCAGCCATTTTACAGTCCATTTACTTTTGTGGACTTCACCTTTTTCATTAAGTTGGTCTAACTTGCCAACTTTCTACTTCTCACGTTTTCACAGTACAACGACAAATATTTCAAATGGAACAGAACTAAATTCTTGAAATGATATGCAAAATCAGCCTATTACAGTCTTTACATGGTATTCATAGAAATGATGTGCTGACTACTACCGATTACAATATAACTAGCTACAGACTACAACCAGAACAAGAGGTAGATTGATAGAAAAACACCATGCTTCATCGTCTTCCTCTTCCAACTTCTGAAAATCAAATCACCTAGCATTGAAAGGATCACGCATTAGAAGCATATAGAACATCAAACTAATAAATGAATAACATTTAGTATGAAAATGACGATAGCACTAGTATACTTTAACTCATCTTACAACCATCAGTATAGTTTGCTTATAAGAAAACATATGGCCTGATACTTATGCGCGCCTAGATTACTAGACAAATTGCACACTATGCACTCATTTGACACTTGCCATAGTTTCAATGTAAACCAATAGTTAAACCTGAGAAGATGTGAAGCTGAAACCTAACCCATGACTGTAGCAAGGGTGCTCCCAGCACAACATCACAGTTCTGCATTTCTAACCTCTACTTACAACATTTAATGCTAGCAAAAACATATGGACATAGATATAGTTCCCAATGATATTTACATGATCAATGTATTTATTATACTAAGGTGCATACAAATCTAGTTGAGGATGGGGGCACATGAGAGTTTGAAACATTTCAAACTTAAGAAATGAGAACAGACAACAAATCATCAGGTTTGCAAGCTAAAGAGGACATAAAGCAACTTCTGTCAGGCACTGAAGTTCTAGAATACCAAGATATAGTACATTTACTTTATTTGTTTATTTGCTACTGAAAAAACACCAACAATGTGAGCAGGATTGATGAATATGGCATGAAACACCAGCAATGTGAAACTGGACATACAAGAACACAAAACGGAGTAAAATTGTTTCAGAAAGGGCAAATGGGCACCTTAGCCACATCAGGGTCAGTATATTTCCTTGGAAATATCATCATAACCCTGCAAAGAACAATGTGCATCAGACAAGTAACCACTTTATGCTACAACATCATCATCAGGATTAAAACAACATATTGATACACAGTGCTGGATGAAACTGTATACAATACCACTATGACAGAATAAGCCGCCGCACGCCATGATGCACCATCTTACACGATCCGGCCTCAAGAAACCAATAGCGCTGCTTGCTCCCTTGGCCCAGCTACTTGTTGTGGAGGATGGCCGAGACTCATATGTGGAGCTCCCTGCACATGACATATTGTATCAATGCTTGTAGCAACAACAACAACTCACATACCATAGAACTTGTGTAATAGTGTATCAGCACCCCAAAGGAGGCATTACAAAATTCTCAAAGAATTTTGCCAAAAGGATTAACCTCACAGCAACCTGAATAAACTACCACTTTTACCACTGTAGTGGCACCACCATCTATTCAACCAATAGGATATAACAAATACCAAGTCAGGCAACACACGCAGATAACTATGTTTGTGCAAATCGGATCTTCTGCATAGAACAGTACATCCTATTCAAAAGAATATACAGACCTCAAGCTATGTAACTACTGAAAGAAGAGGAAATGAAGGCAATTCTATATACACAAAAACACATTTACCAGTGTTATACATAGCAAAACTTCAGTATTTCATGGTACAATGAAAGAGCAGTTCAGTTGAAGAATTTTGCTTGCCATTCTCAATTTTACTACTTAAAGACATAATGTAACAAATACTGGATACTTCACAGCAAGCAAATAGTGCAATAAATTCACTGGTCTATGGATATGATCACAGATTCACATGAGGCGTGCGTGGAATACAATGCAAATAACAACGGAAATTTAAAGAAGCTTGCTTGTTAACAAAGGCCTACCAATCACTTCAACCTAACCTAAAAATAACAGTACATAGACTGTTCCATTACATAGTACTGCTACGTAATTGATACACAAAAGAAGATACATCTCCCATGTTCAGCAATCAGGATCAACCATGAAGCTTTCACTACTCCTACATCAGTAAGCTTTTACTACTCCTGTTGCTAGTGTTCTAAACCAACAGGGCAATTCTATAGGAGTAGAAAAGAGAACTAGGGGTAGGAGAGGGAGCTGCTCACTGGAGAGCTTGTGGTCGCCGCCATACACACCCGCCATCACGCCGGTCGCCTCAAGAAGCACGGCTGCGCCGGAGACGCCACCAAACATGCGCAAGAGCAGAGCACCTGTTGCATCCAAATCCAAATCGAACAAGAACAAAAAATTAGGAATGGTTGCAACCATGCTTTTCAAGGGACACAATACAAAAAATCGCGAAGATGAGACGGCGCCTTTCCTGATCTGCTTCCCGTACTTGGATCCAATGTTGGCCGTGTTCCGTGTTGAGGAGCTCAAGTTCAATGTGTAGCCACAGTACCCACAGCTGCCAGTAAGAAACAAACAACACACATCATCAAACTGCACATAGATGCTTTATATACAAACCTGAAACTACCGTCCTACTTTTTTAACAGGAACATCATGTGGTATATAAATGACAGCACGGTGCTCTCCGTACGCCTTTACAAGTTCAAATCATGTCCTAGAGTATTTATTTATGTGTAACTTCATCGGTCGATGTTAATCTAAACTTGAAACGTCACATCCATTTGCTCCCCTGTAATTCTAGTGTTTCTCGGAGATCGTGATCTCTTGCAAGAAACAGAGGGCAGACGATGATCCACTAAACTTCACTTTCTCGGACCCGGCATGCTCTCTCTATGATCAATATGCTTGGAGTCCCTAGCCAGCAGCCATAACTAACTAAGATTTAACCAAGGATATTAGCATGGATGACTGAGACTAATTAGTTGCTGCTAACGGTGGCCGGCTGCATGCAGCTGCCATGCACACATCCGCCGGACCTAGATGCTAGAATCTATAGACTACGTCTATCCCTGATGGACCTACATGCATGGGCTGCTGGCATTGAAGGTTTCGCATAATCCACTAATATATATCCCGCTTCAAATCAACACACAAATGCAAGATATTCTACTCTTCACACAACAAGTTTCTCCTGCTATACGACTGTGATCTACGGCAAGTTAGCAGGTATGTTCTATAATCCACCAAACGCAGCCTCAACTGCTGGTTCGGTTATGTTCTATAATCTACCAAATACCAAGCACAGCAGCAGCATTACGTGACACTGCGTGTCTCGAGTCAATGCGAAGTAGAACAACAGCAGCTAGCGCAGGGTGGCGCTTTTAAGAGCCAATCACGGTGGAATCTTACATAAACGACAGAAGGGCGTGTTGCTTAAGTAAGTTTTCTAATACGGCTCGTATTCTATGCAAGTCCCAAGGACTCATCAGCCGGCCTTCGCAGACCTATATGTAACACTCGTGAATCTCTTGCTAAAATGTTCCTTATTGAATTAATTAACCAAGTTTCTACAGTAGCGTATCATCCCGCCACACTCAATTTTAAAGTACAGAAGTAAACTGCATCTTGGACCGAAAACAGTACCTGGAGAAAGTCACAGAGGTCATTGCTGACCCCTGCCTCGTCATGACGGGTATCACGGTCGTCGGAGCTGTAGCTAAACCCAGTCCCGGTCGGCTGATCAACAAATATGATGTTCGAGATCTGCAGGCAGCAAGTAGCATCAGCACAGCAGGAGTAAAACCAAACTATAAACCACTCTCAGCCAAAGTGGGTTAGTAATAATAGAGTTGACATAATGCAGGAGCTGACTGTCTATCTGCAGCCCAAAGACCTCAAACTGACCTCCTCGTCACCATAAATTTAACCACAGACATATACAATAACTATTTTCTGAACCACTAGTCAAGCAACGAAATTCTACTTCAGTTCAGACTTCAGAGTAGTTGCTTTCACCCAGAATTAGGCGATAGTTTCAGACTTCCATTTCAAAAACTTAGGTGGGTAATTTTTTAGCGGTTACATGCAAAGTAAGCAAAGCAATCAGTTTCTTTCTTACTTTCTTGACGAAAACATGTAGCTTCGTTGCTTGTGCCCAAACAACTACTGAACGACACGACTGTGCATCATACATGCATAAATTACCGACGGGGAAATTCTCCAACAAATTGTCCAACGACCTGGGTACATATCTAGGGAGTTGGCGAACCTGTAGGAGACGTCTTTGGCGGAGTAGAAACCGTCCAGGTCGATGAAGCAGAGGAGCGCCGGCGTTTGTCGCCACCGTCCTTGACCTGTTGCGCTCGTCCCGGACCGACGACTGCAGGGTGCGGCGCGCTGCTCCCATATCCTACGGGAGGAGCCTCCCAGGTCACGGATCTGGCGGCCCTCGCCGCCAGCCGGCGCTGGATCTATCAGCGAACGAAAGCCTAACAACGGGAGACGGCTGCGCTTGGCCGCTGGAGGACGCGCGCGCCGGATCTCACCGGACAGGAGGGGAGAGCGGAGCATCGGGGTCACGTTGGTGTGATGGGCGCCTCGATTCCCGCCGAAGGTCGCTGGGATCGGGCGTTGTTGGTGGCGGCGGCGAGAGAGATGGGGACGAGGGAGGAGTGCGGGAGAGAGATGGGGACGAGGGGAGGAGTGCGGGGCTGTGGGCCGGGCTTCATGGGGTGAGATGGTAGGATGTTTTTTTAGACAAAGCGGGGGGTGAGGAGAAAGGACTATTGTCGGATCCTGGAGCATCTAATGGCGTTTGACGCACGATCCGCGTGACATGCCCATGAATCAATTACAATTGAGTACACGTTATGAGCATTTAAAATTGGTCATCATCAACTAAAAATAAGATGTTGAATCATCTAAATAATTTTATGATATGAGAAAATCAAAAATTAATAAAAACATTCTTATTGTGTCACCAAATATGACCTAGTTTTTAGGAAAACAAACAACCTTGAAATTGGAATAAGACAAATATCTTTAAAAAAGTGTTATGAGAAATGAGTTTTTAGGGGGGGAATCATTTTCTATTTTCGAAGTGCCAAAAATGTTTTTTTGAAGAATCTACCAAATATTTGTTTCAAAATGGCACACTCCATTCTACAAAACTATAAGACATCATTTTATGTATAGTTAACCAAATCTTAACATGTAAAATGCTTTCGATCCACCTCTTATCAAAAAGACAAATTATGTTTCAAAAAAGAATCTTCTACTTTTCATGTGAAAAATTCAAAAAAATGATCTCATATTGTGCACAAAGGTGCGTATTGAAATGGCAAACAATGTTGTCTAAGCAAATTTTCATCTTTTTTGGATGAAAAATTCATTTTCCATTTTTTGAGTGCCCAAAATGAGTTTTTTTTGTGAAGGACCTACTATATATTTATTGTAAAATTGAACAAAACCAATTTTCCAAAATACTAGGACATATTTAATGTACAATTGAACAAGCAGTTGTGTGTCAAAAATTATGATCCACCTTTCATGAAAAAGATAAATTTCCGCCGATTCAGCAGGAACCAAGACAAATTTGAACTATAGCTACCTCGTAGTTTGCTCTTTATTTTTTTTCAAAAATCATTTCTAGGTACATAAGTATATATTTATCAGAGAAACAACAAAAAAATTTCAAGATTCAATCACTAGCTAGGAACGGTCATGCATGCCGTTTTGACCGCATTTTGAAACGGGCATAAAAAATTCAAAAAAAATCAAAAAATTGGAAAACCTTCGCATTGTGTCATTATATGTGACCAAGTTACCAGCAAAAATTATAAACTTGTAATACAGCGATTATTTTAAAAAAGTGTTCTCAGAAACAAGCTATCAAGTGTGAAGATGCATGGCTTTCAGCCCAAATGCTCAATCTTATGTCCACATTCATGGCATAGTTTATTCAGATGATCTCATATTGTGCACAAGGATGCATATTGGAGTGACAAATAATGTTGTCTAAGGAAGTTTTCATTTTCTTTGGACGGAAATTTCATTTTCCTTTTTTTGAGTGCCCAAAATGAGTTTTTTTTGTAAAGGACCTACCATATATTTGTTTTAAAGTTGTACCAAATCAATTTTCTAAAATACTAGGACATATTTAATGCACAATTAACCAAATGGTTGGGTGTAAAATGTTTTGATCCACCTCTCGTGAAAAAGACAAATTTCCGCCGATTCAGGTGGAAGCGGGTCAAATTTGAACTGCATCTGCCTCATAGTTTGCTCTTTATTTTTTCCAAAAATCATTTCTAGGTACATAAGTATCTATTTAATCATAGAAACACAAAAGGTTTTCCAAGATTCAACCACTAGCTAGGAACGGTCATGCCCGCCGTTTTGACCGCATTTTGAAACGGGCATAAAAATTCAAAAAAAATCAAAAAATTGGAAAACCTTCGCATTGTGTCATTACATGTGACCAAGTTACCAGCAAAAATTATAAACTTGTAATACGGTGATTATTTTTAAGAAGTGTTCTCTGAAACGAGCTATCAAGTATGAAGATGCATGGCTTTCAACCCAAATGCTCAATCTTATGCCCACATTCATGGCATAGTTTGTTCAAATGATCTTATATTGTCCATTAGGGTGCATTTTGGAATGACAAACAATGTTGCCTAAGGAAGTTTTCATTTTCTTTGGAAAAAAAATTCATTTTCCATTTTCTGAGTGCCCAAAATGAATTTTTTTTGTGAAGGACCTACCATATATTTGTTGCAAAATTTGACCAAATCAATTTTCTAAAATACTAGGACATATTTAATGCACAATTGACAAAATGGTTGGGTGTCAAAACTTTCGATCCACCTCTCATCAAAAAGACAAATTTCCGCCGATTCAGTTGGAAGCGGGTCATTTTTTTGTTTTTTGAAAAATCACCGGGGGGAGGGGGAGCTCCCCACCTGAATATATTTCTCATTTTGTAACCCAATATTTGTCTGATTACAAAGGTGAATTACATAATCACGTGTAATCGTGAAAAGAAGTAGGAACACCATGAGTGGGCGGCCTGTTTTTGCTCTGGTTTTCTCATCCGGTGCGTCCAAAGCATAAGTCATCAAGGATTCGCTTCAAGGTGGAGATACTGTGGTGGTTTTGTTGCTTGAATGTCATAGCATTTCTTGCATCACAGATCTTCTATAAGATAATGAGAAGGACGGAGTGCCAGATCGTTGCATCAACCTGGCAGGGGAGGCATCATTCCCATAGATCCTCAATGGAAGTGGAGGGTGAGAGTCCAATCCTTTGCCAAATTCACTGAGCGAGCGGGCAGTCGATGAAGATGTGTGTGCTGGTCTCGTCGTCGAAACCAAATCGTGGACAAAGGGAGTCTGCGACGATGTGCTTGCAGAGGAGGTTGCATTTGGAGTTGAGACATCCACGGAATAGAATCCATGCAAAGATCTTTACGCGGTTGGGGATGCATGAAGACCAAATGGCAACTGCATGCGCATCATCCTCATTTTCGCCCATGGTTAGCTGGTAGGTGGCCCGCGTGGAGAAGCGCAGGCCACCGTTAAGGAAGTGTTGGTCCGGTCCTGGCGATACCTGGAAATCCTGCAAGAGAGACAACAACGAGCACATCTCAGAAGCGGCATTAGTTGTTAGGCGGTTCCGTAGGATTGATTCTAAACCGTTGTACAAAACAGCAGCCACACGAGCGAGAGGCTAGGTGGTATGCGAATATAGGCAGGGAAATACAGTAGCAAGCGATTGTTGGTGAAGCCAGGTGTCTAACCAAAAGTAGGTGTTGGTGCCCGAGTTTGTAAGAACAACGGATAATGCATGCAGAGCTGGGATTTGCTGGTTTATTGTGTGGCAGAGGAAAGAGTGGCTGTTATGTGGAGCGATGAGGGCATTTGGGTGTTGCATGCTGATCCATTCTAGCCAAGGGTTTTGTTCTGGGAGTAGTGCTTTGACAGCAAATTTCATTAGTAGACAGTTGTTCTGAACATGGAGATTTTTTAGGCCCAAGCCACCAACATTTTTTTTGGTTTACAAACATTTTTCCAGGCAACTAAGCATTGAGCACCGGTGCATGTTTCCTCCGCAGCCCAGAAGAAAGCCCGCCGGATAGAGTCTAGGGTTTTTAGAACACTTTTGGGAATGAGGAAAACGGACATAAAGTATACCAGGATGGAATCTAGAACGGCGGACAACAAAATGAGTCTGTCTCCCTTGGAGAGAAGTTTAGCTCGCCAGCGACATCGTTCAATAATGGCTAGAAAGGTGTTAGGCGGGAGCCGTGTAGGAGCCAGGGGTAGACCTAGGTAGATTTGGGGGAAGGTTGACGTGGTGCAGAGTAGAGTGGCGACAATCGAGTCCGCAAGTGTGGGGCAAACATGCATTGACACGAATCTGGTTTTTGTGAAGTTTATCGTGAGGCTAGTAGCCAAGGCAAAATTGTGGAGAATGCTTTTGAGTTGTAGGGCTGCGTCATTGGATGCCTTTGCGATAATAAGTGTGCCATCAGCATATTGTAGGACTGTCGGTGGTAAATGTGTGAACAGGGGATGTGTGAGGTTTAGGGGGTCGCGGTCTTGATTGATCATTTGTTGAAGGAGGTCAGCCACGATGATGAAAAGATAGGGTGATATAGGGTCTCCTTGTCTAAGTCCGTTCTTGCAATTTATCCAGTTTCCCGGGATACCATTTAGCATGACAACCGTTTTTCCAGATGAAAGAAGATCCTGGATCCAGGCAATAAATTTTGGTGGGAATCCACGGTAGCGTAGTATGGTGAGAATTGATTCCCAAGAGGGTGAGTCTAAAGCTTTGGAGAAGTCAAGTTTAATGACCATGGTTGGGGCTTTTCATGAGTGGCAAGCTCCAATGAGGTCGGCTGCGAAGACGATATTGTTAGCGATGCATCGTCCCGGAATAAAGCCAGTCTGGTTTCCGTGTACAAGTAGTGGGACAAACGGTTTGAGTCTGTTGGTGAGGACTTTTGCGACTGCTTTGATGGGGCAATTCTGAAGAGAGATCGGTCGGTAGGCGTCGGGTGTATTTGGGAGTTCTTTTTTTGGCAGCAAGATTAGATGGGCTCTATTCAAGCATTTGGTTTGGGCAGAGAGGTTTTGGAAATCGGTCATAAAAGAGAAGATGTGGGTTTTAACTAGATTCCAGTATTTTTTATAGAACTTGGGGCCGAAGCCGTCCGGACCAGGGCTAGCGAGGGAGTTCATTTGCATAAAAGCCTCTTTGATTTCTTCAATCGTAAAGTGGGTGTCTAGGGTGAGGAGTTGGGGTAGCGGGTGGGGGTAGTAATGTTGTGGTTGTAAAGAGCATGTGGTGGTTGGAGGTGAGCCAAGAATGGAAGTGAAATGATTCCTAAGAATAGTCGCTTTTTGGTCATGGGAGTGGAACTCCGTCCCGTTAATGAGGATAGAAGTTATGGTGTTTTTTCGTAGCCGCTGGGAGGCGGCATCATGGAAGTATTGTGTGTTTTCCTCACCGTGAATTGCGGCGCGGACTTTGCCACGTTGTTTCCAGAAGGTCATTTTTTCAAAGACAGCTAAATGAAGTGCCTCTGTGACGACAATTCTTAGCCTGAATTCGGCCTTTGAGAGAGGCCTAGCTTCTTCTTTCAGATCAAGTAAATTTATAATATTTTTTGAAGCCTCTTAGCAGGAGTGGGCTGGTGATCGTGTTGATGCCCAGTGCTTGAGAGAGCATCGAGTTTTTTTAGGGCTTTTGATAGGGTTGCAGCTGAGTTTGATCGTTGGGTTGGGTGGGGTTTGGGGCCCAACATTTTTGGACAAATTGATGACATGCAGTGTCTTGTGTCCAGGCGGACTCGAAACAAAAATGGTATGGCTTAGGCACACGAGTCTGGATGCGTAAGATTAGTGGGACGTGATCGGATGTGATGCGCGGTAGCGAGACCAGGATTGTGTTGGGGAAACAGGTGTTCCAGGATAGGTTAAAGAAGGCTCTGTCTAGTCGTTCTAAGGTTGGCGTGGATCGTTTGTTGGACCACGTAAACCTTCTATCTAGCAGGGGTAGTTCGATAAGCGCTAGCTCGTTGATCGTGTTGTTGAAAGCATCTGCCTCTCTTTGGTGGAAATTTGGATTGTTTTTTTCGTGTGAGTACCGAAGAAGGTTGAAGTCTCCAACTATGAGCCAAGGTGTGTTGTCATCTTCTTTAATTGAGTTGAGTTCGTCCAGAAAGGCTTGTTTGAGATTATGACATGCGGGTGCGTATATGTTAGTAATGATGAAAGGGTGTGGGTGGGCGAGAGATGCGAGTTTAATAGAGGTGTCAAAGTTATAGTGTGTGTGGGATAGGAAAGTAAAAATGTTGGGGTTGAACGCTGAGATGGTTCCGCCTGCCGAGCCGTGGGCCGGGAGAAATAGTTTTTGGTCTAGAGATTTTGGCAGGAAGGAGTGGAATTTTCTTTCTGTAGTTTTGCTTAGTTTGGATTCATGTAGAAGTGCACAATGGGGACTAATGCTGATTAAGTCTGATAAAATGTCAGCACATTTGGACACATCACCAAGTCCTCTTACATTCCACGAACAGATAGATAAGATGGTGTTACTCATTAAGGTAAGGAGTGCACCGGGTCCTTCAGGAAAGCAGAGTACAAAGAGAAAAAGAGAACATGCGAAGGACTAAGTGGTAGTTGAGGCGAGCAGCAAGCTTGCGCCCAGTACATGTACGAGGGGAATAGTAAACTCTAGGGTGATACAGGCCGCAGCATAGACGGCTCGTTGCTGTTGAGATGGCATGTGGGCGTGCATGGAAAGCAGAGGCCATCATGGTAGGTGATCCGCACCACCGACGTCACTGTTGTCGTCGGCATGGGCGACGGAAGCAATAATGTCATCGTCTGCACCGCAGAGTGATGCAATCTCAGCCAGTGCTACGGCCGAGGCTGGTGGGGCGTCAAGAATGTCGAGCTGGGCATGGTGAATGGCGTCCTTGAGGGCACGCGCGATGTCCGTGGCAGTGAGGCGCACGGCTTTTACTCGCACAGCCTTGGTGGTCATGTCGGTGAAGACAGTGGGCTCCTTGGCAGCCAGCCGTGAGCTTCGATGTAGGCTTTTTGCCTTGTCTGCCGAGCGCATGGCGCTATGGCGCAGCTTCCGAAGCACGCACTTGTGCGTGGCAGAGTCGGCAGGTTCCAGGGTGGGCGTGGTCATGGTTAAGGTAAGTAGAGGCTAGGAAGGTGTAGTGACTGGGCAGGGCTGAGCGGGGGGCTGATAACCCACAAGTGTAGGGGATCGCAATAGCTTTCGAGGGTAAAGTATTCAACCCAAATTTATTGATTCGACACAAGGGGAGCCAAGGAATATTCTTGAGTATTAGCAGTTGAGTTGTCAATTCAACCACACCTGGATAACTTAGTATCTGCAGCAAAGTATTTAGTAGCAAAAGTGGTATGATAATAAAGGTAACGGTAGCAAAAGTAAATATAATTGTTTTTGGGTTTTTGTAGTGATTGTAACAGTAGCAACGGAAAAGTAAATAAGCGAAGAACAATATGTGAAAAGCTCGTAGGCAATGGATCAGTGATGGATAATTATGCCGGATGCGATTCCTCATGTAATAGCTATAACATAGGGTGACACAGAACTAGCTCCAATTCATCAATGTAATGTAGGCATGTATTCCGTAAATAGTCATGCGTGCTTATGGAAAACAACTTGCACGACATCTTTTGTCCTACCCTCCCGTGGCAGCGGGGTCCTAGTGGAAACTAAGGGATATTAAGGCCCCCTTTTAATAGAGAACCCGAACAAATCATTAGCACATAGTGAATACATGAACTCCTCAAACTATGGTCATCACCGAGAAGTATCCCGATTATTGTCACTTCGGGGTTGTCGGATCATAACACATAATAGGTGACTATAGACTTGCAAGATAGGATCAAGAACACACATATATTCATGAAAACATAATAGGTTCAGATCTGAAATCATGGCACTCGGGCCCTAGTGACAAGCATTAAGCATAGCAAAGTCATAGCAACATCAATCTCAGAACATAGTGGATACTAGGGACCAAACCCTAACAAAACTAACTTGATTACATGGTAAATCTCATCCAACCCATCACCGTCCAGCAAGCCTATGATGGAATTACTCACGCATGGTGGTGAGCATCATGAAATTGGTGATGGAGGATGGTTGATGATGACGACAGTGATGAATCCCCCTCTCCGGAGCCCCGAACGGACTCGAGATCAGCCCTCCCGAGAGAGGCTAGGGCTTGGCGGCGGCTCCATGTCATAAAACGCGATGAAACTTTCTCTCCCCGAACGTGAATATATGGAGTTGGAGTTGAGGTCGGTGGATGTCCAGGGGTCCACTAGATAGGAGGGTGCGCCCTATAGGGGGGGCGCCCCCTGTCTTGTGGACAGGCCATGGGCCCCCTGGTGTATTTCTTTTGCCCAGAAATTCTTATTAATTCCAAAAAGTGCCTCTGGATTTTCAGGACATTCTGAGAACTTTTCTTTTCTACACATAAAACAAAATCATGGTAGTTCTGCTGAAAACAATGTTAGTCCGGGTTACTTTCATTCAAATCATGCATGTTAGAGTCCAAAACAAGGGCAAAAGTGTTTGGAAAAGTAGAAATGTTGGAGACGTATCAACTCCCCCAAGCTTAAACCTTTGCTTGTCCTGAAGCAATTCAGTTGATAAACTGAAAGTGATAAAGAAAAACTTTTACAAACTCTGTTTGCTCTTGTTGTTGTAAACATGAAAAGACAACATTCAAGTTTCAGCAAATATTATGAACTAACCATACTCACAATAACACTTAGGTCTCACAGTTACTCATATCAATAGCATAATCAGCTAGCGAGCCATAATAATAAAACTCGGATGACAACACTTTCTCAAAATAATCATAACATGATATAACAAAATGGTATCTTGCTGGCCCTTTCTGAGACCGCAAAACATAAATGCAGAGCACCTTTCAAGATCAAGGACTAACTAAACATTGTAATTCATGGTAAAAGAGATCCAGTCAAGTCATACCCAATATAAACCAATAGTAATGAATTAAAATGACAGTGTGCTCTCCAGCGGGCGCTTTTTAATAAGAAGGGTGATGACTCAACATAAGAGTAAATAGATAGGCCCTTCACAGAGGGAAGCGGGGATTTGTAGAGGTGCCAGAGCTCGATTTTAAAATAGAGATTGAATAACATTTTGAGCGGTATACTTTCGATGTCAATGCAACAACTATGAGATGGTTGTATCTTCCATACTACATGCATTATATGCAGTTCCCAAACAGAATGGTAAAGGTTTATACTCCCCCAACCACCAACAAGCATCAATCCATGGCTTGCTCGAAACAACGAGTGCCTCCAACTAACAACAGCCCCGGGGGAGTTTTGTTTAATTATTTTGATTTGCTTTGATCTTTTTGGATCATGGGACTGGGCATCCCGGTTACCGACCCTTTCTCGTGAATGAGGAGCGGAGTCCACTCCTCTTGAGAATAACCCACCTAGCATGGAAGATATAGGCAGCCCTAGTTGAAACATGAGCTGCTAGAGCATACAAAACAGAATTTCATTTGAAGGTTTGGAGTTTGGCACATACAAATTTACTTGGAACGGCAGGTAAATATCGCATATAGGAAGGTATAGTGGACTCATATGGAACAACTTTGGGGTTTAAGGAGTTTGGATGCACAAGCAGTATTCCCGCTTAGTACAGGTGAACGCTAGCAAAAGACTGGGAAGCGACCAACTGAGAGAGCGATAACAGTCATAAACATGCATTAAAATTAATTCACACTGAGTACAAGCATGAGTAGGATATAATCCACCATGAAAATAAATATCATGAAGGCTATGTTGATTTGATTCAACTACATGCGTGAACATGTGCCAAGTCGAGTCACTCAATTCATTCAAAGGAGGATACCATCCCATCATATCACATCATAATCATTCTAATAGCATGTTGGCACGCAAGGTAAACCATTATAACTCATAGCTAATCAAGCATGGCACAAGCAACTATAATCTCTAAATGTCATTGCAAATATGTTTACCTCATAATAGGCTGACTCAGAAACGATGAACTCATCATATTTACATAAACAAGAGAGGTCGAGTTCATACCAGCTTTTCTCATCTCAATAAGTTCATCATATATCGTCATTATTGCCTTTCACTTGCACGGCCGAACGATGTGTATAATAATAAGAGTGCACGTGCATTGGACTAAGCTGGAATCTGCAAGCATTCAACTCAAAAGAGAAGACAAGCAATGTGGGCTCTAAATTAAATAAACAATCATGCATATGAGAGCCACTAAGCATTTTCAATGTGGTCTTCTCGACCCCCAAAGGAAAGAAAAGAAAATAAAACTATTTACACGGGAAAGCTCCCAACAAGTAAGAAGAAGAAGAAGAAATCTTTTTGGGTTTTCATTTTAATTTCTACTACAAGCATGGAAATTAAACTAACTAATATTTTTGGTTTTTCTGAAGGTTTGTCAAACACATAAGAAGAAAACTAGAAAAAGAAATTTAAACTAGCATGGATAATACAATGAAAGAGTATAAGCACCGATGACTAGTGTGTGAACATGCATGTAAAGTCGGTGAGAAATATGTACTCCCCCAAGCTTAGGCTTTTGGCCTAAGTTGGTCTAGTACCAAGGACCGCCGCTACTCTCCCCGGTGTACTGGGAGGTGTAATCAGGATACCACTGGCTGGTCATCTTCGGATCCCACTAGACAGATGATGCACGATAAAGGTCCAGTTCAGGTTTCGGCTCAGGTTCAGGTTCTGGAGTAAAAGCTTGGGCTTGATGATTGTTCACCGCTTCTAGTGTGACAAGAAAATTTTCTGCAAGCAAATCAAACAACAGAGGCGCAGGCAAAATAATAATCTCAATGTGTTTCTTATTGAATCTAAGTTTATACAAGAGCATCTTTTCTTCGTTGTCAACAATAAATTTGTGTGCCACCATGCTCTTGTAATCTAAAATGCGAGGAGATAATTTTGTCTCCTCTTTCTCATGGTGCCTAATGGGTATCTGAAAATGTCTAGCAAGACGTGCAGCATAGATACCTCCAAATATGGGGCCTTTTGTACGATTCAGGGCTAGCCGCTTAGCAACGACGGCACCCATACTAAAAGTATTGTCTCCAAGCAAGGCATGTTGAAGAATGATAATATCAGGATCACTTAAGTTTCCACTATTTCCACGACCAATCAAGCATCTACTAGCAAATATGGCAAAGTAGCGTAAAACAGGAAATTGAATGCTAGAGACTTTTGCCTTAGAGCCCTTCTTTGGCTCCTCTACAGCTATAGTATTAACAAAGCCACCCACATCTTCACGATGGGGTTCCTCTAATTCTCCCTCATAAGGTATCCTACACACCGCGCAAAAATTACGTAAAGACATTTCTTTGAATTCATCACATAAATGAAATGATACTGCAGGCGGTGACTTCTTAGGATAATAATAAAAGTTTTGCACGAAAGTATTGGTGAGTAAGAGATACTGATCGATTCGGTCGTTGATGAAACCGGTGAGGCCTGCAGTCTCGATCAAAGAATAAAAATCATCATGAATTCCAGCTTCTTTCAAGAAATCCTCATATGGCCATTCACACGACCGTACTTCCGCTAAGCGAGGAAGATTATACTTGGCTTTTTCCTTCTTTGTGGCTTGTTTTTCCCGAGAGCTTTGGCTAGAAGAGCCCCTCAAAAGTTTCCTTGACATTTTCTGAAAATTTCTGAAATTTTAGTAACTTCAAAATAAAAGAGAATAAAACTAAACAAGATTGATAGCAACTACTCCTACAAGTGCCTAGAGCCTATATCATGCATTAGAATTGCTTGGGACCTCATAAATTTAACATGCAAGCTCAAGAACATGGTCACCTATGCAGCAAAAATTTGCAATGAATAAATCACTAGAACAAAAACTAATTGGACCAATGGAGGAGTCACATACCAAGCAACAATCTCCCAAAGCGGTTTTGTGAATGGAGATTTGAGCAAGGAGATCAAAAATCGCAGCAAAACAAGCTAGAACTCGTGCTTGAGCTGGATGGGGATTTTTTGGGGTAGAAGATGAAGTGTGTGGGTGCTGGCATAAGTGGAGTGGGGCCACCAGGGGCCCACAAGACAGGGGGCGTGCCCTCCACTCTCGTGGCCTGGTGCTTGCCCCTCCTGTAGTGTTTTCAGTGCCTAAAATCCTCAAATACTCCATAAAAAATCATACTAAATTTTCAGGGCATTTGGAGCACTTTTATTTTCGGGATATTTTTTAATGCACGGATAATTCAGAAAACAGATAGATAATACTATTTTTTCTTTATTTATTCTAAATAACAGAAAGTACAAAAAGAGGGTACAGAAGGTTGTGCCTTCTAGTTTCATCCATCTCATGATCATCAAAATGAATCCACTAACAAGGTTGATCAAGTCTTGTTAACAAATTCATTCCGAATAACACGGAGCCGGAGAAATTTCGAATAACACTAAGTTACCTCAACGGGGATATGAAAATCCCCAACAATAAGAATATCATACTTTTTCTTGACAGTAGGGAGAGGAAATTCAAAACCTCCAATAATAATAGTTGGAACTTTTCCAATAGAATTGATGCTATGAACTTGAGATTGTTTCCTCAGAAAGTGTACCCTATGCTCATTACCATTAACATGAAAAGTGACATTGCCTTTGTTGCAATCAATAACAGCCCCTGCAGTATTAAGAAAAGGTCTACCAAGGATAATAGACATACTATCGTCCTCGGGAATATCAAGAATAACAAAGTCCGTTAAGATAGTGACATTTGCAACCACAACAGGCACATCCTCACAAATACCGACAGGTATAGCAGTTGATTTATCAGCCATTTGCAAAGATATTTTAGTAGGTGTCAACTTGTTCAATTCAAGTCTACGATATAAAGAGAGAGGCATAACACTAACACCGGCTCCAAGATCACATAAAGCAGTTCTAACATAATTTCTTTTAATGGAGCATGGTATAGTTGGTACCCCGGGATCTCCAAGTTTCTTTGGTATTCCACCCTTAAAAGTGTAATTAGCAAGGATGGTGGAAATTTCAGCTTCTAGTATCTTTCTTTTATTTGTAATGATATCCTTCATATACTTAGCATAAGGATTTACTTTGAGCATATCAGTTAAGTGCATACGTAAGAAAATAGGTATAATCATTTCAGCAAAGCGCTTAAAATCCTCATCATCCTTTGTCTTGGATGGTTTAGGAGGAAAGGGCATGGGTTTCTGAACCTATGGTTCTCTTTCTCTACCATGCTTCCTAGCAACAAAATCTCTCCTATCATAATGTTGATTCTTTGATTGTGGGTTATCAAGATCAACAGCAGGTTCAATCTCTACATCATTGTTTTTGCTAGGTTGAGCATCAACATGAACATTATCATTAAAATTATCACTAGGTTCATGTTCATCACCTGATTGAGTTTCAGCATCAGAGATAGAAATATCATTGGGATTCTCAGGTGTGTCTACGACCGGTTCACTAGAAGCATGCAAAGTTCTATCGTTTTTCTTTTTCTTCTTTTTAGAAGAACTAGGTGCCTCTAAATTATTCCTCTGAGAATCCTGCTCGATTCTCTTAGGGTGGCCTTCAGGATACAAAGGTTCCTGAGTCATTCTACCAGTTCTAGTAGCAACTCTAACAGCAAAGTCATTTTTATTATTTAATTCATCAAGCAAATCATTTTGAGCTTTGAGTACTTGCTCAGCTTGAGTAGCAACCATAGAAGTATATTTGCTAATGAGTTGGAGTTCACCTTTAACTCTAGCCATATTATCACTCACGCATCCTATCTCGAAAGTATTATTCTTTAACTCTCTACCAACATAAGCATTAAAACTTTCTTGTCTAGCCATAAAATCATTAAATTCATCTAAGCATGGGCTATGAAATTTAGTAGAGGGGATTTCAACTTTATCATATCTATAGAGAGAATTTACCTTTACTACCTGTGTCGGGTTATCAAGACAATATGGTTCTTCAACAGGCGGTATATTAAGACCAAGTATTTCTTCAATAGGTGGTAAATTCTTAACATCTTCAGCTCTAATACCTTTTTCTTTCATTGATTTCTTTGCCTCTTGCATATCTTCAGGACTGAGAAATAAAACACCTCTCTTCTTCAGAGTGGGTTTAGGAATAGGCTCCGGAGTTGGCTTAATAAGTTCAGGAACTGCTCAGGAATTGGCTCAGGAAGAGTCTAATTATTTTCATTAGTCAACATATTATTCAATAATATTTCAGCTTCGTCGACTGTTCTTTCCCTGAAAACACAACCAGCACAACTATCCAAGTAGTCCTTGGAAGCATCGGTTAGTCCATTATAAAAGATATCAAGTATTTCATTTTTCTTGAGAGGATGATCGGGCAAAGCATTAAGTAACCGGAGAAGCCTCCCCGAAGCTTGTGGGAGACTCTCTTCTTTGATTTGCACAAAATTATATATTTCCCGCAAGGCAGCTTGTTTCTTATGAGCAGGGAAATATTTAGCAGAGAAGTAATAAATCATATCCTGTTGGCTACGCACACAACCAGGAGCAAGAGAATTATACCAAGTCTTATCATCACCCTTTAATGAGAACGAAAATATCTTAAGGATATAAAAATAGCGAGACCTCTCATCATGAGTAAAGAGGGTGGCTATATCATTTAACTTGGTAAGATGTGCCACAACAGTTTCAGATTCAAGGCCATAAAAAAGATCAGATTCGACTAAAGTAATAATCTCAGGATCCACAGAGAATTCATAATCCTTATCAGTAACACAAATAGGTGAAGTAGCAAAAGCAGGGTCGGGTTTCATTCTAGCATTAAGAGACTGTTGCTTCCATTTAGCTAATAATTTCTTAAGATCATATCTATCATTGCAAGCAAAGATTTCCCTAGTAGCTTCTTCATTCATAACATAACCCTTAGGAACAACATGTAATTCATAATCATTGGGAGAACCTTCATCATCACTATCATCAATAATAGCATCGTCAATATTTTCATTCCCCCTAACTCTAGCAAGTTGTTCATCAAGAAATTCACCTAATGGCAAAGTAGTATCACGCACAGACGTAGTTTCATCATGCATAGCAGAAGTGGCATCATCAATAACATGCGACATATCAGAATTAATAGCAGTAGCAGGTTTAGGTGTCGCAAGCTTACTAATAACAGAAGGAGAATCTAGTGCAGAGCTAGATGGAAGTTCCTTACCTCCCCTTGTAGTTGAGGGCAAAATAGTAGTTTTGTCGTCTTTCAAGTTCTTCATAGTGATCAACAGATATAAATCCCAAGTGACTCAGAGAATAGAGCTATGCTCCCCGACAACGGCGCCAGAAATTAGTCTTGATAACCCATAAGTGTAGGGGATCGCAACAGCTTTCGAGGGTAAAGTATTCAACCCAAATTTATTGATTCGACACAAGGGGAGCCAAAGAATATTCTTGAGTATTTGCAGTTGAGTTGTCAATTCAACCACACCTGGATAACTTAGTATCTGCAGCAAAGTGTTTAGTAGCAAAAGTGGTATGATAATAAAGGTAACGGTAGAAAAAGTAAGATAATTGTTTTTGGGTTTTTGTAGTGATTGTAACAGTAGCAACGGAAAAGTAAATAAGCGAAGAACAATATGTGAAAAGCTCGTTGGCAATGGATCAGTGATGGATAATTATGCTGGATGCGATTCCTCATGTAATAGCTATAACATAGGGTGACACAGAACTAGCTCCAATTCATCAATGTAATGTCGGCATGTATTCCGTAAATAGTCATACGTGCTTATGGAAAAGAACTTGCATGACATCTTTTGTCCTACCCTCCCATGGCAGCGGGGCCCTAGTGGAAACTAAGGGATATTAAGGCCTCCTTTTAATAGAGAACCAGAACAAAACATTAGCACATAGTGAATACATGAACTCCTCAAACTATGGTCATCACCGAGAAGTATCCCGATTATTGTCACTTCGGGGTTGTCGGATCATAACACATAATAGGTGACTATAGACTTGCAAGATAGGATCAAGAACACACATATATTCATGAAAACATAATAGGTTCAGATCTGAAATCATGGCACTCGGGCCATAGTGACAAGCATTAAGCATAGCAAAGTCATAGCAACATCAATCCCAGAACATAGTGGATACTAGGGATCAAACCCTAACAAAACTAACTTGATTACATGGTAAATCTCATCCAACCCATCACCGTCCAGCAAGCCTATGATGGAATTACTCACGCACGGTGGTGAGCATTATGAAATTGGTGATGGAGGATGGTTGATGATGACGACGGCGACGAATCCCCCTCTCCGGAACCCCGAACGGACTCCAGATCAGCCCTCCCAAGAGAGATTAGGGCTTGGCGGCGGCTCCGTGTCGTAAAACGCGATGAAACTTTCTCTCTGATTTTTTTCTCCCTGAACGTGAATATATGGAGTTGGAGTTGAGGTCGGTGGAGGTCCAGGGGGGCCACTAGATAGGAGGGCGCGCCCTATAGGGGGGGGCGCCCCTGTCTCGTGGACAGGCCGTGGGCCCCCTGGTGTATTTCTTTCACCCAGAAATTCTTATTAATTCCAAAAAGTGCCTCCGTGGATTTTCAGGACATCCCGAGAACTATTCTTTTCTACACATAAAACAACATCATGGTAGTTCTGCTGAAAACAGCGTTAGTCCGGGTTTGTTTCATTCAAATCATGCAAGTTAGAGTCCAAAACAAGGGCAAAAGTGTTTGGAAAAGTAGGTACGTTGGAGACATATCATGGGCATACCAGAGGAGGAGGCCCCAACCGAGAAGGTGAAAGCGGCAGCGTCAGTGTCAAGGTTTGACGAGTTGGAGCTGTCGTAGGGGGAAAACGCCGATGGCAGCATCATGGTAGAGGGAGGCGGTAGTCCATCGAGAGCGTTGTCGTTGTCGCCGCCCGCATCAGTGGGAGGTGGTGGAGCTCCCCCGATGGGCGGGGCGAGGTGGGGCGTGGGGCGCGTGATGGTGGCAGTCATGGAGGAGGAGTCGATGGCAGTCGATGCAGGGAACGGGTATGGAGGCGACGCCCGCTGTGACGTAGGGGCGGAGTCGTTGTCGTAGGGTCAAATTTGAGATGCAACTGCCTCATAGTTTGCTATTTATTTTTTCCAAAAATCATTTCCAGTTACATAAGTACCTATTTAATCATAAATACATGGTTTGGTGGCTATATGTCGAGGTTTGGACGGTGGCCGTGGGCCCCAACTCTAGAGTGCGTAAACTCGCATGCCTATCGCGTGGTTACCATGTGACCGTGGCGTTGCCATGTGTTCTGGGCGGCCTAGGCATGTATAGCCGGTTGGGCACTCCCCGGGTAGGTGCTAGGAAGAAAATTACAACATAAGATTCTCATGAGGAGACCGATCGATGCTCAAACATGAATTAGCAGCCAAGTGTTTGATTAGCGGTACAGGAAATGCACATGGCTAATGGGCGTGAGTTTTGCCTGAGGATGATCAGTTACTAAGAAGACCGTCTTCACAAATTTTCAGCTCAAAAGGAGGAGCCTAGGTGGTACTTGCTTTGCAAAGTACCACACTGGACATAAATACGAATGTTGAAGCTGGGCTCAAAATAATGAATGGATTGAGCTGGCATTTGGAGGATGGTTATTTGGGCATTGGAAAGCACTGTAGAAAATGGATACTATTTGGACATGCCAAAGTGGTACTTCCTTCACAATGCTCTTCTCTGGACAGAAACTTCGGAAAATTAGTGAGAGAAATTGGCTAAAATGAGCTCAAATTTGGTGTAGGTAAGTTACCTAGGCATATAGAATATGTGGAAAAATTCAACTCATTAGGATATGCATAGCTAGTACTTCTTTCACAAAGGTTCTAGGTGGACAAAAACTTTGGAAATTTGCCGAGGAAGATTTACTAGAAAAATGGAGCTGAATTTTGTCATGAGGCAATGATTTGGATAGGAAAGAGTGCCCAAAAATTTTGAGGGCAACCAAGAATATATAAATAGCACTTCCTTCACAATGCTCTTCTCTGGACAGAAACTTTGAAAAATTAGTTAGAGAAATTGGCTAAATGAAGTGAGCTCAAATTTGGTGTAGGTAAGTTACATTGGCATATAGAATATGTGGTAGGATATGTATAGCTAGTACTTTTTTCACAAAGGTTCTAGGTGGACAAAAACTTTGGAAATTTACCGAGGAAGATTTACTAGGCAAATGGAGCTGAATTTTGTCATGAGGCAATGATCTGGATAGGAAGTAGTGCCCAAAATTTTTGAGGTCAATCAAGAATATATAAATAGCACTTCCTTCACAAAGTGTTGTTCTGAACAGAATAGGAAAATGAATATTGTTGAATTATTTTTGAACTAGGCAAGGAAGGTTTTTTACATATTTGACGAAGATATGACCCAAAGATTTCATGAGATTTTTTTTGGGAATTTTGGGAATGACAGAAATATAGGTTGCTTCACAACCTGGGGCAAAAATTTCCACATGGACATGACACATAGGCAAAACTGATGAGGTGGCGCCTAGTCATAGCAACCCACCACAATTTACAAGGTTATGACCATCTATATTGGTCATGATCAGCTAGAAATAAGGCAGCGGACCAGTGCTATCTGCTTTATGACCATTTCATGTAAGGAAATTACGACCTTTCTAAGCAAAATGGTTGTTATAGTTTAGGGTTTGGAGCCCCCAGAACAGCTTTTGACCAATTGGTCTGAAATGGTCATAGATCTACGACCAATTCTTCCAGGGTAACTGACAAAAGGTCACTAGTTGACATATTTCTTGTAGTGGTTTTGGAGTTCTTCTTCCACTTCTTCTTCGATTGCGGGATAGGTTCCTAGTCGGCAGCCTGGCCTAGCAGGGTGGATGTCGCTGGAGTTTCTATTTGTGTTTCATTTGTAGTCGTGTGTTGCTCTAGTGTATGATGTTGTTGTATTCATGTGGCATTGTATGCCTTTTGTATGTATCCCCATCTATGTATCCCTTTTGTATGGTACGATGTAATGATATCCACCTTGCAAAAGCGTCTTCAATATGCGGCTCTATCCTGGGTGGGACCTTCGATTTCCTCTCGGATAGGATCACATATTGCACGTGATACTTGCCGAGTCAGATAAGGATCTAGACAGAAGTGAGCATGACAATGATGGCAACCCCAAGGACATGGCAAGGAAGAAAGTGGTGCAGCGCCCAGTGTACTTTGTCAGTTCCTTGTTACAAGGGGCTCGATCGAGGTACTCTAGCGTGCAAAATTTGATCTTTGGTCTCATCATGGCCTCAAGGAAACTGCACCACTACTTCCAAGCCCATGAGATCATGGTTGTCACTCGCTTCCCATTGCAAAGGATACTCCAAAACCCTAAGGCTACTAGCAGAATAGTGGAGTGGGCTTTGGAGTTGTCCAGTTTTGGTGTGAAGTTTAAGAGGACATCAACAATTCAGAGCAGGGCGTTGACAGAGTTTATTGCAGAATGGACGCCAACCCCTAATGATGAAGTGGAAGAAACAGTCATCCCCGACAAGGAAGCGCCCCAAGAATGGATTATGTATTTTGATGGTTCCTTTTCTCTACAAGGTGCAGGGGCTGGCGTGCTTCTTGTCGCACCCTCTAGGGAGCACTTGAAGTACGTTGTCCAGATGCATTTTGTCCTGGAAGAGGCAACCAACAATACATCAGAGTATGAAGAGCTCCTTGCCGGGCTCAGGATTGCCACAGAATTTTGAATCAAGAGGATGATTATTTCGAGGAGATTCATAGCTTGTGGTGAGACAAGTCAACAAGGATTACCAAAGTGCATTGATGGAGGCATACGTTGAGGAAGTGAGAAGATTGGAGGAGCGCTTTGATGAATTGCAAACAGAGTAAGTACCCCGTGCAGAAAACAGCATAGCTGATCATCTGTCAAAGTGTGCTGCGCAAAAGCTTCCTGTGGAACCAGGAACTTTTGTTCTCCATCTTACTCAGCCCTCCATATCCCCAACAACAATGGCCCGGAAGAGGAGAATGATGGACTCCGGTAAGCCTCTCCCGATAGAGCCTCGTGCTCCTGGCAGGGCCCCTGCCGGAAACTCACAACTTTCCGGCCCACACCCTCCTGCTGGGACCACGGTCCCCGCGGACAAGGAGTGTGCCCCCATAGTTGAGGAGGTGCCGCTAGTCCTTGTTGCCGAGCCCCAGGCTCCAACTTGGTCAAGGCACATAGTCCACTTTCTCCAAACCGGAGAACTCCCCAATGACCAAGATGAGGCTGAAAGAGTAGCCCGGAGGGCCAATATGTACCAGTTTTTCGATGACACTCTGTATAGAAGGAGGCCCAACATTGTGAAATTGAAGTGCATCTGTTGGGAAGAAGGAAAGGAACTGATGGCTGAGATATAGAGAGGCTTGTGCGGCTACCACATTGGATCAAGGGCATTAGTTGGGAAAGCAGTCGGGGGCTTTGAGTTCCGGGGGCTCGATATCCTTGGCCCTTTCCCCCGAGCAATCGGGGTCTTTGAGTTCTTGTTCATTGCCATCGACAAGTTTACAAAGTGGTCGGAGTGACTCCCGTGAGAAAGGTGAGTGCTCAGTCAGCTATCAAGTTCTTGAAAGAACTGGTGTGTCGTTTTGGAGTTCCGGCAAGGATGATTACCGACAATGGCACCCAGTTCACGAGCCGCGCCTTCATGCAATATGTTTGCACCCTCGGAAGCAAGGTCTCATTTGCCTCTGTCGCACATCCCAGATGTAATGGACAAGCTGAGAGGGCGAACACTGAAGTGCAGCCGGGCCTCAAGACAAGAACCTTTGATACGCTATGGAAGCACAACAGGCGATGGATCGATGATCTGTCGGTAGTCCTCTGGTCCCTCATAATGACACCAAATCGAGCTACCGAGCAGACTCCTTTCTCCCTGGTCTACGGGCCAGAAGCAGTTATCACCACGGAACTCATTTACGGGTCGCCTTGAGTGCTTGCCAACTATGAAGTAGCGCAAGATCAGCACTGGCATGATGAGGTTGTGCTACTCGAGGAGAACTATCTCTGGGCTCGTGCTGCATGCTATCAGCAAGCCCTGCGTCGCTATCATAGTCGCAGGGTTCATGCCCGGTGCTTTGAGGAAGGCGACCTTGTCCTTAGGCGCATTTAGTTGGCCAAGGGTACAAACAAGTTGACGCTGAAGTGGGAAGGCCCTTACCAGGTAGTACGAGTCACCAGACGTGGTGCAGTCCATCTGGAGACCGGAGATGGCATTCAATTGCAAAACTCATGGACTATTGAGCATCTCCGCAGGTTCTACCCGCAAGGCACGGCTATCGGGCTCTGCCCGGCAGCCACCCATTTGTACAGGCCTTGCCTTAGCTGCATGTAACCCCTTGCACAAAGCCAAGACAATGACCCTATGCACCAGAGAAATAAACGAAGTGCTGGGGGGCGCTGAACAAGTTGCATGCATGCATGAGCATTCCAAGAGCATTTCATGAGCATCTGCATATGCATATAGATAGGATCACATCCTGCATCATTCTCATCTGTATAAAGTTCATGAACTTGGCTTCTTCAAGGAATTGAGAAGATGGACCAGCACTGCGATCCCCGACAACCCAAACAGATAAGTCCCACCTCTTGTCTGTAAGTGTTCTGTAAGCTAAAACTTGTGCATTAGAAAGCCTCGCCGCTCTTCAAAGCTTAGGTCCTCCCACTCTTGGCTCGAATGTTGCTTCAGCCTAGGTGGTCGCAGTGGCCTTTGCTGATAAAGGGTTGGCGGGGGGCTGGTCCCTTTATTTTTTGCCCGGTAGGCCCCGGTCCCCGTCAACAAAATAGAAAAAGGGTACCGGAAGGATAGCCTATCAGGGAAGACTTGTTTATATAACTAAAGAGGCATCCCACCTCTGCATGGACATACACATGCACGAGTTGCTGGCAAGGCTCGTCTTTTTCATTAATATGTTGATTATACAAGTACAAGCCTTACAGGACACAGAAATGGACTCGAGAGATTACATTATTCGAATTAAAATTTGGCAAGTGCCTACAAGTTTAAGATTAAAAAAAGATAAGTGCCCCGTGATGCCTTTGCCCCTGTCCATCTCATTCAGGAAAAGGTCGAGAAGGCCAATGGTGGAACCGGCTGGGAGTCGGCACCTCCCCAGGTCCAGGATGGCGCCACTTCTCAGCAAGGAGGAAGAAACCAGAGGGAACGAGCGGGCGGTGACACTGCCGGAGGACCCGATGGAGGACACGGAGTCACCGGCAAACACGACTCATCGAAATGGTCGCCCCCGTTCTTGACGCATCATGGGTTGCCGCTACCATCCACATCACTACCACCCGAAGACCTCAGCTCGGCAGCCGCGCTGGACACCATGCTCTCTGGTTTACCACACAGAGAGCATGGTCGTCCCCAACGGCCCTAACATTAGAAACCACTGCATGTTCCGAAGACGTGTATGGGAACAAGAAGCCCTCCTCCACAACTAGAGGATGTCGCCCAGGGGGATTCAGATTCACCTTCGTAATCACGGACCTCCCCCATGGCTCTTCCTCAGCATCGCATAGGAACGAGGAATGAGGAGCAACCGACTACCATGCCCTGCGCCTGCTGCAGGCCTCGGCATGGTGTTCACATCCCCTCCCACCAGAATCGAGGCTACGGGCAACCCGGCGACCTCCGGTGCTATCGCCGCACCGCCAGGGTACGCTCCTCAGATCCAAGGGAGGTTCTGAGCTAAAGCCCGGGGCCTGGACTCAAGATTAATGAAGAAGCAAAGAAGACCCCAAGAGGCCAGCCTCTTCGGTGACCCTGCCTATGCACTTATTTAGGGCCTACACCGGCGATGCCCGGAAGCGCGATCACGGCAGGCACATGGGCTTCTGTCGGTGCAATAGACCCTGGTATGTTACCCTGACTATGCATAGGCACGGGAACAAGATTATGGCATCAGGCCATGCCAGAGTACAAGAGACCAAGATCTTTGAAGGACCAGCATGAAGAACAAAAGGACCAAGACCAAGCCATAGAAGCCAGATACCACCAGGAGAAAAGCCTCCCTTGCCGGGCAAACGGGCTTGGCAAGAGTAGAGCCACCCCTCGGAAGAGAGCGTCCAAGACCTCCCGGCAGGGCCTGCCGGGACTCGTGGAGGCAAGAAACACCTCATCAACCACTCCCCCACGACCCACGTCATCAATCAGTGTGGTGACAAGCTGCAAAGTGATTAAGTGGCAGCCATTCACCACATGGCAGCCTCTTTCTACAGGAAAGCCTACAGATGACACCCGTCCTACGACGTGTGAAACAAGTAGGCGTGGAGCTGGCAGAATAAGCCCGACAAGGCTTGCTGGGTAGACAATGATATGATGTTGAGCGGCGCATTTAATGTGCTCTGTCAGCCTGCAGTTGGGTATGATAGCACTGTTTGCTATCTTATCAATGCATAATGACTGATTTGCCACAGTGGTGACCCCTTAACCTATAAAAGGAGGCCCATGGCAACCGTAGAAATGGTTCGCGAGGTTGGCAAGTCAGACCCCCATACGCGCGTAGGCACTGCTGCCCCTGCCGATCAAGTGTACTACGCTCCACCACCATTCTTCCACCATCAATCCACCAAAGCTGGAGTAGGGTTTTATGCCTCGTGGCGGACTGAACATAGGTAAAATTGCTCGTGTGATCCCTGTCGTGCTACCCCATGCTCCTCTGCTCTTTGTGCAATGTGACATCCCCCTACCGAACCAGCAAGCGGCCCTTGGTCCCATAGGTGGTCGTGGTTTCCCACGACACCACCAAAGCAGGAGTACGGTTTTACGCCTCGCGACGGCCCAAACTTGGGTAAAAACTGCCCGCGTCATCTCTGTTGTGCTGCATGATATTCTCCGCTCTTTGTGCAAGATGTTCACCCCCCCTGCCAAACCACAAAGGATCTCATGGCCCCGAGGTGGTCCTGGTTTCTCACGACATCTTTGGCGCGCCAGGTAGGGGGAAGCGCTTGCACGAACACGAGAAGCGTATGTAGAGCGTCACCTTCATCGTCATTTTCCTCATCGACGTCTCCATTGCCCATGGAGCCCAAGAAGAAGCCTGGTGCCGCAGCCCATCCGTCCACCTCGAAGGCCACATTGCACATGGCTGCCGAAGCCACAGGGGCTACGGGAATGCACGGGGACGTGGACGCCGCGGGGACATGGTCGGCGCAAGCAGCGCTGTCACCACCTCCCCTACGGCTGGAACAGGAGCCAGGGATACCGAAGAAGGACAGCATCAACAGCACCCCAGCGGCAACACTCAATGAGGTACGGGTGGAGAGATCATACCATTTGCACCCCTCCTCCCGGCCGAAGGGCATAGCCACAGCGGCGGCAGTCGCTCTTGGGCAAATCACAACTCTCCGATCGCTCCCGCCGTGGGCGTGACCGCAGGGCATGCACCACCCCCGGAGCGAGCTGACCCAACCATTGTGCCCAACTGAGCCGCTAGTCCTCAAGCGCCTCGACCTTGTGATCACGCCATCCTGGCGGCTGGATCACACCAATGATAACACGACGCATCCACTAATGGCACCATCAGGAGTCGGCCAACATTACGATCTATGTCATCATCCATGCCAAGCACAGCTTCAGAGGCAATGGCGCGGGCTCAGCTGCTGTTGAGATTTTCACCGTAGCCAATCAGATGGATGAGTGGAGAGCCACCATTGAAAGTCTGATTGGTTTCACCGAGGCGGGAGGATCACATCGAGCTGGCCTACCACGACCTCCCCAGGTGATAACAACGGCCTGCACTGCTGGCCGTGCCGAAGGGGCCGCCCCAACGGTGCAGTCCCATCCGCGGCAGCCTGCGTAGGGGCCACGGCCGGAGCCACACAATCAAGAAGATGACGACGTATCGATGGCTTCATCCGAACCTCGAGCACGTTAAGGCCAACGGCGAGGCCTGGAGAACGGGCAACGGGAAGGCGCGTGCGTGGCCAAAGCGCGACACCACGATACCCACCGCCAGTTCGATTGGCGCGACGACCCCAACGTCGACGAGCCCACACTCGGTGAAGGTGGATGATGACACAGGGCTCCAGAGATCTTCTTGTGTTATGGTTGTCTTAGGGTACTCTAGGTGTTCATGGTCCCTTGTGTTTGCGTTTCAGTGTGCTTGTAAGGGTCAACTTCTTTGTACTGTTTCGTGATTTGAATGCAAAAATATCTCCAAAAAAGACCGGCGATGGCTTTGCAAAGGGAAAGTGGATCCTCTAACATGAACATGGAGGAGGGAAGTCACATAAGCTACAATTCCCTAACTTTTCTCCTTCACTTTCATATGATTAAGGCTAAAATGATTTGAATTAATTTGCAAATTACAAATCTACTCTATACATTTACAAAAATTACATACAAACAAAATTATGGTGCAACAAAATTAATTTTAAATTTATTTATATCAACAGTAACTTTGTACAGTACCTACTTAAGTAGATAATACAATGTTTGCTATAGTACCCGTGACTTTCCTTCTTTGTGTTACATTAGTTTACACTGTCCTTCATGTTAGAGGATCCACTTCCTTGCAAAGGGCCATTGGATTGGTTGTGGGTAGATCATTGAAAAGGTAGAAGTGACATAGCATGGAGTAACTTAGACTAGTGATATACTCGCTCTGTTTCTTTTTAGTCCGTATATAAGATTTGGTCAAAGTAATATGCATACTCCCTCCATTCCACAGTGTAGTACGTGTGCGCTTTTCGAGATTTAATTTTGACCATAAATTTCATCAACAAGACCAACTACGACGGCAACAGAAATTATACCATTGAATTCGTCTTTTTGATACGAATTTGATGGTATAATTTTTGATCCCGTCGCAGTCTGTCTCGTTGGTTAAATGTATAGTCTAATTTAGATCTTGAGAAACGCGAACGCACAACATGGTGGAATGGAGTGAGTATATTACTAGTCTATGTTACTATCTCTATAGTGAGGAGTAAGGGCATCTTCAATGGCAACCCGCAAATTTTCTCCCAGATCCTTCCGTGGATAGGAAGATCAGTCCGCGGACATGGATGCGGAAGGCCACCATCCAACCATAGCCGCATACATTTTGTCAACAGTTTGAATCAACCGATCGAAATTCATGCAAACACGGCTGGATTTCATATAAACATGACATATTTCATTACATTTACATCAACTACGATGCCAGTCAGGCTTTGGAGGTATAATTGGTACCTAATCTAAATGGTCATCGGCACCCAATGCCTGTGTCCGTCTATGAGCCCCAAGAACAGAAGCTTCTCCTTCTCCAGCTCCGTCTCCAGAGACCCGGGAACTGAAGTTGTCCGCCTCCACATCGCCGCCAAGCGACTAATTGGCCGACAATGCTCAGCCCACCGAGCTCGACGTCGACGGGAGGGGACGAGCGGTGGCTATCCTGAGACCAAAGCAACGACGACCTACCATGCACTACTCTTCCTCGCTGCCGGCGGTGCCCGCGAATGTGTCGGCTTCATGGTCGTGGCGGCGAAACGCGGCCTCGACGATGTCCTCCTCATCGTGCGATGCAGAGCATCCTACGGACATCCCCATGTCAAGAGTCCGTTTGACAAGTGCCACATGCGACCTCTACTTCACATAAATATTTCTCGGAGTTATCCTATATTTGATTTATTTTTTTACCTATTGTCCAAGAAAAAGCCATAAAAAAGTTAGATCTATTCATCATTGTCATAGTCTGAGCCTTTGCAATTTTATTTTCATTGTTTGCATTATTGAATTATCGGTTGCATCACCGTGTCGAGTTGCTGGTCTTAGTGTCTAGTTCCGTTAGAGTTTCGAGTTGTATTCACATTAGTCACGCCGCCACTGCATCATTATCCCTTCCGCTGTCCACCATCCCATCCATCAATTTCCACCACATTCTACGCACTGTTGATTATCATAATCATAGTTGAGGTCATTCACATCTTCGCCTGATCCAATCTGCATCTTATCTGGTTTGTCTTGGAGAGAGGGAGCAAAAAAAGATAGAGAAAAAAAAGAAAACAAGAAAAGAAAAAAAAGAAAAAAGCAGAGAAAGAAAAATAAAAAAGTGTGAGAAAAAAAGAGAGAAGAAAAAAATTCGGATCTATCTAGAATCAATCTCGTACCTGAATTCGGGTTCGAATCCGTTTTGCGCACTGTTCAGTAAAACAGGTGTATCTTCCTCATACGAACTCCGTTTTGGCTCCGTGGGTACCCAAATTAAAGCTAGCGACGAGACGCATCTAAATAGTTGCAGAAACATGTTCAATATTTGACACCTCAAAATTGGCTTCTAAATAGGTGTTTTTGCCCTCTGAAGTTCGTGAACATAGTTCCAATTTTTCAGGCCAGTTTTAGAATTCTTTGACTCCTCATATCAATTCGGAATTGGGTCATTATTTTTGCATTGAAAAGCTTGAGTTAGTAGCATTCTTTGAAAATTTATCAAAAAATTGGCTCAAACTTTTCAAGAGAAAAGTTGGAGAGAGAGAGAGTTGTTGTTTCCTGAATACATAAATCACTCAAGTTCCGAACTGATAATTTCGAGGCAGACTCTAATCAGGAGAGAGAGTTGTTGTTACCTGAATAGATAAAATTATTCTCCAACGTATCTATAATTTATGTATTCATGCCATGTTTACAATAATTTTATATGCTTTTGGTATGATTTGCGTGGAACTAACCCGAACTGATGATGTTTTCAGCAGAACTACCGTGGTGTTGTTTTTTTGTGTAGAAATGAAAGTTCACCATGAAAGTTCACCAAACACCGCGAAACTTTTTGACGATTTTTTATGGACCAGAAGAGAACCGTTGGGACAGAGCACCACCTGGGGGATGCCCCGAGGGGGGCACAACCCACCAGGGCGGGCCTGGGCCCCCAGGTGCGCCCTGGTGGGTTGTGCCCACCTCGTTGGCCTCCCATACCCCTTCTTCGCCCTATAAATTCCCAAATATTTCAAAAACCCTCGAAGAGACCTGAGATCGTAAGTTTCACTACCGCAAGCCTATTTAGCCACAGAAAACCAATCGGGAGTCTGTTCCGGCACCCTGCCGGAGGGGGAGATCATCACCGGTGGCCAACTTCATCATCCGGGTGGCCACCATGATGAGGAGGGAGTAGTCCACCCTCGGGTTTGAGGGTTTGTACCAGTAGCTATGTGTTAATTTCTCTCTCGCGCACGCAATCTTGAGATGTCACGATCTTGATGTATCATGGGCTTTGTTAACATAGATGGATCATATGATGTTTCTCCCCTCTCTACACTTGTTGTGATGAATTGAGTCTTTACCCTTTGATGTTTTGTCTTGTCGGATTGAATGTTCAGATCTGAGAACACATGATATATGTCTTGCATATGAATACCTGTGGTGACAACGGGATATTATTTTGACTCACTTGATATATGTTATGGCACTCAACTTGCGGATTCCTGAGGTGACTTTGGGGTAATCTATGCATAGGGATCTGAAATTGCTTGATACATACTGTATAATTAACTCAAGGGTACTCGCGGTGACACTGGGTATCTAGGTGACATTAGAGTTGGTTGATATGTATCATATGGTGTTATTTTAGTACGAACTCTTGATTAGATCGATCGGAAAGAATAGCTTGTTGTTATTTTAGTACGAACTCTAGGATAGATTGATCGGAAAGAATAGCTTTGAGGTGGTTTCGTACCCTACAAACAATTTCTATCTTTTGTTCTCCACTAATAGGAACTCGGGAGTGATTCTTTATTGCACTATGAGGAATAATCATATGGTCCAACTACGTTAGCATTGTTGAGACATTGCACAAGTAAAAGTATGCACCCTAGGCCTCATTTTCCATCATTGCAATATCGTTTGTGCTCCGTTTTATCATTTACTACCTTGCTGTTTTTTATTGTTTGAACTATAAAAACTCATATGTACTATCCATACTACACTTTTATTACCATCTCTTCGCTGAACTAGTGCACATATACAATTTGCTATTGTATTAGGTGTGTTGGGGACAAAAGATATTTCTTGTATTTGATTGCAGGGTTGCTTGAGAGAGACTATCTTCATCCTACGCCTCCCACGGATTGATAAACCTTAGGTCATCCACTTGAGGGAAAATTGCTACTTTCCTACAAAACTCTACGCTTGGAGGCCCAACACGTGTCTACAAGAATAAAGTTGTGTAGTAGACATCAAGCTCTTTTCTGGCGCCATTGCCGAGGAGCTGAGTGCTTGAAGGTATATCTTTAGATCTTGCAATCGAATCTTTTAGTTTCTTGTTTTATCACTAGTTTGGTTTATAAAAGAAAACTACAAAAAAATGGAACTGAGGTTGCATCATATTATTGATTATCTTTATAATATCCTTCCTGAAAATGATGGATCACAAAATTGTGCTCAATTGTTAGAAGAAGAAGTCAATAAATTTGGCACAAAATATTTGAATGATGAGCATGATTGCAATATTGTTGGTGTGAATTATTTGAATATCCATGATGCTAACGATATGCAAAGTCGTAAGCTTGGGGATGCTATGTTTGATGAAGATGATATTTTTAGTCCCCCAAGATTTGATGTGCAAATTTGTTATAATGGCAGCATGCCTCCTATTTATGATGATTATATTGATGAAAGTGGATGTGGAGAGGTCATGACTTTATTTAGTGATAATTCCACTATTTTGGAAGAGGTTCCAATTTATTATGAGAACAAAGTTGCTATCTATGATGATTATGGTGATGACATGTATGCTACAAAGAATAATGATAACCATGAAACTTGTCATCATTATTTTAATTTTCAATCTTGTGATAGTTATTTTGTTGAGTTTTGTAACATCCCAAATTTCCAATTTGGAATGTTATACATTAGATCATCATTGCATATCATATTTTATTGCATTTTTTGTTGATCTTAGAAATTCTACGCAACTCAAGGACCCACGGAGAGAGTTGGGGATTTCGTTATTTTCATATTTGAGTTTTCTCAAATTTTGAAAAGGCGATCATTTGGTCTTAATTATTTTTCTTTCCTAATATTTCTAAAATAAAAATATATGACAGGAGATAATATGGCTTCTCCAAAATAAATGAAATATTAGAGGAAAATATTAAAATCAAATAAATAGTTTTATTTGGATTTTATTGCAATTTTATTTGAATTAGAAAATTGCACGTTTTCAAAATTGCATTTTTAGGCCAAGAAAATGTTCATCTTATTCTAAATATTTTATTTACACGGTGAAAATTTGTTTTGGCATTTTTAGATTTTTATTTAATTTTCTAGGATTTGTTTTCAATAGAATCTTACTAAGAAAAAGTCAAAGCCCGATCGGGCCTAAGCCCAGCCGAGCCGGCCGGCCCAACCCCACGCCACCACCGACATCGCCGGGCGAGTCCATGCCGGACACGCCTTGCCGCCGCCATGCCCCCTCGCCCAAGCCGCCTCCCCTCCTCTGCCCTTATAAGCCGAGCTTGGGGCCCCCTCGGGACCCCAAGTCGCCCCAGCCGCCACCCTCCGCCGCCGCCTGCCATTGCCCCGCCGCCTCGCGAGCTGCCGCCGCAAGCCGCCGCCGCGCCTCGTCTCCCCACCACCCCCCGCCGAACCTCGCTGGAGCCGCCGTGCCTCGCCGGTGCCCCACCGAGGTAGCCGCCGTCGTCACCGGTTTTCAGTAGAAAACCGTAGGTTTTTTTAGAAACCCTCGGTTTTTTTATTTTAGATGGGTTTTATTTTTTCCCGGTTTAGTTATTTAGCGAACGTCCGTTCGCACGTTCGTTTTAACGAACGGTTTTCACCCGTTAGCCGTAGGCAGCGAATGTTCGTTCGTTAGCCTGTTCGTCAGTTTTTCTTTTTCCAGGGTTTTTCCGCGATTATTTTCGATCGCGATTTCTGCCCTGATTTTCGTTTTAGTTTATTTTTTCGCTCGTTTATCAGAATCAGGCGATTCAAGCGCCTAGTTCTTCGTCTCGAAGCCCTCTTTATTTTCAAACAACTTGAACAAGATTTTTTTACTGTAAAATTTGACTTTAGTCCAGATTAGTAAATGGATCTTGTTTCTTTCGCAGTTTGAGTATCGTTGCTTCGTTTGATTTGATTCTTTTTGCAAACCAGAGTTCTTACGTTGGACTTTCTGTTTAGATCTTCTTATTTGAGTTTACCCGTGCTTCTAGTTGAGTGCTTATTGTATGATTGTTTGTTTGCGATAGAGTACCCGGAGTGCGAAGCGTGCTACTACGAGTCTCTAGGTTTCATGGATCATCAGCAAGGCAAGTAACACTTTAACCATACTTCTTTACTACCCAGTTTTGTTGCATTAGATCAACCCTCAAACAATTGCATGGTTAAGATCTGTTTAATATGTGGGTTTTGGAAAGTAGATGATGAGGTAGAACCTATTGCCCTGTTTATTATCAAACATTCGGGAGTTACTTCTACGTTGCTTATATTGCTATGCTATGCTTGTAGACGTGGTTTGGTTCGAGTGATTCATGACAGATGTGAGAGTTATTATTAATGGTTAACTTAAGGTGGCAACTTTAATACACATCTGGGTGGATTGCTTGAAGGCACCCTGAAGTACCCAGTGGTTGTCAGGGCACCTGGAGAATCTATTGTTGTCCTAGGATATCCCAGAGTACCCGTGTGATCATCCTACGGTCCGCCACCCAGGCTCAAAGGGATCATAAGATTATTCATGCTAGAAACTTCCGTGTGCAGCCACAAGCTATTATGGGATCTAGCATAGTTGAGTAAGTTGCAAGACCTCTTTTAGTGGTGGGCTGGCAGATGTAGGGGAAAGTAGGTGTAACTATCCACCCAGAGTAAAGAGTTATTGTTTCAGAAAGACTGTGTCTTGATTCTTCGACCATGGATGTATTCGAGTCTTGTGGGGAAAAGTGCACAAACCTTTGCAGAGTGTACAAACTAATCATGGTTAGCCGTGTGCCCAGCTATGGACGTTTTGAGTATCTAGTTCTTGGATTATCATGTTGATCTCATCACTCCTAATATAATTTGATTGGGTTTAATGATGATGCTTAATTGGAGTTGAGTTGGAGGAACCTTCTCAATGTTTAACAACCACCATGATAGTTAAATAAAATTTATTCTTTTCTTGTAGGGAAAAATTGGCTTTCTGCAAAACTGTAACCGTAGAGCTTTCCACCAGCCATATATGCATGTAGTGATAGCATTTATTATGTTCATTTCTCTATGTGTTACATTGCGAGAATATTCCATGTGTTAACCCGTTTCAGGCTGCAACGTTCATGTTGCAGACTTTTCAGACGATGAGTAAGGTGCCATAGGTCATTGTCTTTCACTCAGTGATGCCGTTGGAGTTGATGGACTCACTTTATCTTCCAAGCCTTCCGCTGTTATCGTTTTTAGATGGCCTGAAGCCATATTATTGTAATAAGTTCTCTTTTGACACATTCGATGTAATAAGTGTGTGATTGCTACTCTGTTATAAATCCTCAAGTACTATGTGTGTCAGCATTATAGACCCAGGGATGACACTGATGCACATAGATCAGACTGTTTGATGTCTGGTCGCTATAAGATGGTATCAGAGCACACGTTGACTGTAGGACACGACCACTAAGTTAAAGCCCTAGATCACTACTCTCTTCACATTTCTGACTCCTCTCCCCTTTCTACTCTATAGGATGGCGGATGCAAGGAACATGTTCACACAACCGAATGAAGATACACCTTTTGGACGACCCTTGAAGGAAGTTACTAGGTACCTGAACATTGGAATACCAAGCTTCACCGAAACCTACATCACCACTTTACCAAAAGAGGAGTGTTGGATGATCCGAGTTCAAGTTCCAGGAAGGACGTTCATGCCAGCCATTGAGCCCATAGAATTTTCCTTTGAAGCACCAACCTGGAGTCTAGGAAAGAGCATGGCAGCCCACATCACCATGGGATGCATTGGAGAAGTTTACCACAAGGATCTCAAGGATACTATCTACCAAATTTGTGGGCGCTGAGATGAGCAATGGGAGATGATCAACACCAGGAAGGATAGATCAATTGCAACTTTCATCCAGGAGTTAAACCAGCACATTCGTCGCTAGGAGAACCAGATGTGTGCAGGCATGATAGATCTGAAGAAGGCAATGACTAGGACCACTAAGCTGGAGGAAGAACTCAAGTCTACACGCGATGGATATGAGGAGTAAATGACGATACTCGTGGAGAAGAATGAAGATTTGACGAGGAAGATAGGAATATTCATGGGAGACCCCGCGCCAGGAGGAGAAGACGACGATTCCACTTGCCCGGAGAACTACATCATCATCGATGATACCGACTCAGACCCCGACGATAGAGATGATGACTACGTTGATGAAGCTGGAGCAGATATCATGGAGTCTTCCACTAATCAAGTTTTCTAGTCGACCACCATATCAATAGTACTATTCCCCCAATAGTATAGTCCGAGCACTTTTGTAATGATAGTCAGACCGATTGTATGCCCTTGTTTGAATTGATTGAAGTGATATTGTTTGTGTTTGTCTCATGTGCATATGGGTAGTGTTTTCCCTCTAGATCTCATTCTATTCTGTTTTCTCATCTTTTCTAAACCCATCAGATGCCTCCGAGACACGACAATGGATTTGCTTTCCCACCGGAGCTCACTCAGTTGATCCAGCAGCAGAATGCATTGATGCAGATACTAGTCTAGAATCAGAACCAGGGGAACAAGAACAAGAACAACAACAACAACAACAACAACAACATCAACCCACTACCACCACCACTTATTGATCACTTAGCCTGTTTCTTAAGGCTGAATCCACCGGTGTTCTCAAGTAGTACCGAGTCAATAGTTGCAGATGATTGGTTCCGCAAGATTGGAAGGGAGTTAACCACTGCAAGATGCACAGATGCAGGGAGAGTGTGTTTTGCCGCACATCAGCTTGATGGACCCGCAACATCGTGGTGGGAGAATTTCATAGCCACTTACCCCATCGACACTGTCACATGGGATCAGTTTCAGCAGGCTTTTCGCACTGCCCATGTTTCAGCAGGAGCTATGGCCATGAAGAAGTGTGAGTTTCGCAACTTGCACCAAGGAGGACGCACAGTGGGCCAGTATGTGGATGATTTCAGTAAGTTAGCACGTTATGCCCCAGATGACGTCGCTACGGATGCAGCTAAGCAGGAGAAGTTTCTGGAAGGACTGAATGACGAGCTGAGCATGTAGTTGATGGTGGCAGCCTTTAACAACTACTAGGAGTTGGTAGATAGAGCTCTTTTTGTGGATCTATAATCCAGTGTGTGGTGAAGCAGCCCACGTTTGCACCTTGTCATCTCCTGTTTTATCTTACTGATGTGGCTGATGATATGAACAACATGCCATGCACATTAACCAAAATAGATACAATGATTGTCTTTGCCCTTCATCTATGCTTGTTATGTTGACATGGTAATCCAGTAGTGTGGTGAAGCTCCCCGCATTATGAACAATGCCAAATTATGCTATTGATATATTGAACCTACTCTTTATTTTCTAATTTGAAATTGGATGGAATTGACAGCACATTTATCATCTTTGTTTATACACGTGCAAAACCTGTCATCTCTCTGCTTGTTTCAGGGTGATATGCCTGATGGCATGCACAAGTCTGCTGAAGGATGTGAGACAAACCCAACATATATTGCAGCAAAGAAGGCAAAACATCTTTAAGATAGCGAGACAACCCCAAAGTCTTGTCTTGATGCAGTGTTCAAGTTACTTGAGACTAGCAGTCAGACAAGCTCACAGAATTCACTGTCTAAATCAGTTCGACTTCTTCAGTCCCAAGTTCTAGCAGAAAGGCATTCTGCAACTCAACTTCGACTTGAAGTCCTATCTCTAAGAAAGATTGCGTAGAACACCAATGAGAACCTCATTACTAAACAACTACATCTGGAAGCTATGACAAACATGCTAGGCCGGTCTCACAACCTTGTCAACAGCTTGCGCCGCAGTTCCCGCGCAAGGCTAACCTTTCTTGAACTGTCTTGGAAGTGGTCTCGGTTTAGTATTATTTTGTTACGCTGCAATGGTGCCCAGTTTTTGTAATCTGCTTCTTCGTTGTGCTTTATGATCACTGGTGGCGAACTTCAATGCCCAGTGGAGGTAATATACCATAAATCCTTTATTGTATAGTGTAGGTTTATTCTAGTTTACTATGCCATAATTTCTTTATTGTATAGAGTAGGTTTGTTCTTAATTCCTACTAGTTACTGCCATCATTCGCTATCTGAAAAGAATCTGATGTAGTCGACCGGGCCGAAACATTCGCCTCTAACGGGCCTGGTTTTTAGCCGGCCACAATTGGGCCGGCCTACATCTTTCTTCGGCCCGAATGATTGGGGCCTTCACACTTTGCGCCAGGCCCACAACTTACTCCAACCTATATTCGGCCCAAATTTTAGTTGGGCCTTTTGTGAACCCAGCGCTTAGTTTGGCCCAGGTAGCGTTGGGACATTAACAAGCTGAATATTCTACTGGCCTGTTATGGCCCAGAAGAAATTATGGGCCTTTAGCAGGCCGAAATGCATGTTGGGCTTCAATTTTCACTAATCGTCGACGGGCCTTCTGCGGGATGAAATGTAGACCGGGCCTTTTTTGGCCCAGTTATATGATGGGCGGTTACCAGGCCGAAACGTATCTTGGGCCTTAGTTGGCCCAGTGATATCATGGGCCTTTAAGAGGCCAAAAGCTTAGTACAGGCATCAATGGGCCGAATTATACAACAGGCCTTTAACAGGCCCAAAGTCACGTTGGGTTGAACTGTTGCCACCTTTATCACGGGCCGTTAGTGGGCCGGATGTCGCGTCGGACCATATATGGCCCATGGGCAGCACGGGCCATTCCTAGGCCGAAAGACAAACCGGGCTGAAATGGGCCCATGTCTACATCGGGCCTCTAACAGGCCAAAAGTCACTGGGCTGTAATTGGGCCCAAATATTCGGAGAACAATTAACGAGACAGATCTGGCTTCGGGCCGTAAATGGGCCTTTATTAAATAGGTCGTTATTGGGCTGGCCCACTAGTACCTGAGTAAGTATTGCGGGCCTTTGACTGGGCCGGCCTTTTAACCTATATGGGCCTCTGTTGGGCCCTGCCATGTGTTGACGTATCATAGGCATGTCTCCTCCAATGGACGGGCGACATCTGGCCCACCGAGGAGCAGACACGTGTTTCCTCCGGCCAATGAGAATTTTACACGTGGAAAATCACCATTGGTCCAGGCTGTTAACGTGTTATCGGATCCAAAACCGGACCCGATAGCTTAATGGCGAGCCGTTATGGTGGATGCCATGTGTCGGTCACCCTTGACGAAAGCACTTCTATGATGCGCGATTTATCGTCATGGAAGTGGACACTTCCGTGATGATAATTTTGGTAATGTCATGGAACACTTCTACGACAACACAGGTATGACTATCTTGATTCTTTCATAAAATCGTCATGGATGTACATGCATGACAGAAAACATGACCTATTGCGACAAACACATATCATCACGGAAGTGTATTTTTTTTGTAGTGCTAGCTGTATCCACGGGTGCCTTCCATACCAATACTTTTCAAGGATTTTATTATCATAGTATTTTTTCATTTTGGGACTGGGCATCCCTATTACTTGCCACACTCTCGTGCAATGATAAGTGAATAAACATCAATCATGAGAATAAAATACCTAGCATGGAAAATATTGGCCACCCCCTGCCGCTTCATGAGCGATACAGGCACACAAAACGCAAATTCATTTTGAAAAATTAGAGTTGGCACATGCAAATTTACTTGGAACGGCGTGGGAATACCGTATATAGGTAGGTATGGTGGACTCATTTGGCACAACTTTGGGTTTAAGGAGTTGGATGCACAAGCAGCATTCCCGCTTAATACAAATGAAGGCTAGCAAATAGATTGAGAAGCGACCAACCAAAAAGCAAAAACGGTCATAAGCATGCATTCAAAATAACTAACACTGAATAATGCACCATAAGTAGGATATAACTTCATTGCATAACTATTGACTTTATCTTCATGCATAGGGAATCACAAACCTTAACACCAATATTCTTACTAAATCATAATTACTCACCAACATGACTCACATATTACCATCTCCATATCACAAAACTATTGCAAGGAATCAAGTTTACCATATCCAATGATCTATATGAATTTTTTTATTATATCCTTCTTGGATATCCATCACTTTGGGACCAAATTCATGTCTTGTGCAAATTACCATTGCTGTTATCAACTCTCAAAAAGATATAAGTGAAGCATGAGAGTGCAAATATTTCTTCAAAATTTCATATTATGAACTCTCAAAATAATATAAGTGATGCATGAGAGTCTATTTCTTCAAAATATAACCACCGTTGTGCTCAAAAAGATATAAGTGAAGCACTAGAGCAACTGCCTAGCTCAAAGGATTTAAGTGAAGCACATAGAGTACTCTACCAAATCATGATATGTGTGTGGCTCTCTCAAACAAGTGTGTTCAGCAAGGATGAATGTGACAAACTAAAAGTAAAACAAAGCAAAGACTCATATAATACACGACGCTCCAAGCAAAACTCATGATATGTGACAAATAAAAATATAGCTCCAAGTAAAATTACCATAGTTGGTAGAAGAAAGAGGGCATGCCTTCGGGGCATCCCCAGCCTTAGTTGCCTGGGAGTCCTTGAATATTACCTTGGGGTGCCTTGGGCATCCCCAAGCTTAGGCTCTTGCCACTCCTTATTCCTTCATCCATCGTGATCTCACCCAATACTTGAAAACTTCAATCACACAAAACTCAACAAAACCTCGTGAGATCCGTTAGTATAATAAAGCAAATCACTACTTTAAGTATTATTGAAAACCCATTCATATTTTGTTTTTGCATTATAGCTACTTCATTCTAACTTCTCCATGGCTTATACCCCCTGTACAATCCATAGTTTCATCAAAACAAGGAAAAAAATGCATCAAAAACAGAATCTGTCAAAAACAGAATAGTCTGTAGCAATCTGAACATTGAGCATACTTCTGTAACTCCAAAAATTCTGAAAAATTAGGAAAACGTGAGAAATTTGTATATCAATCATGTGTCAAACATTCAAAAATTTATGATGCTCCAGTAAATTTTAACAATTCTGCTACTAGGCGCAAAAGTTTCTATTTATGCACAGAATCAAAGCAACTATCATCCAAATCATCCCAAGGCTTTACTTGGCACAAACACTAATTAAAAGAAAAAACACAACCATAACAGTAGCATAATTGTGTGCACACAATAAAACAGAAAAAGATAACTTTTGGGTTGTCTCCCAACAAGCTCTTTCTTGATAGCCATTAAGATAGGCTTTGAGATTTCAATGATGCTCACATGAAAGATAAGAATTGAAGCACAAAGAGAGCATCATAATACATGTGACACGCACATTTAAGTCTAACAACTTCCTATGCATAGGCATTTCATATGCAAACAAATTATCAAGACAAGAAATATCTAGCATATGCAAAGGACAGGAATAAAACATTGATAGTCTCGACATAACGAGAGGTAATTTAGTAACATGAAAATTTCTACAACCATAGTTTCCCCTCTCATAAGAACTATACATAGGATCATAATCAAATTCAACAATATATCTATCACATAAAATTTTCTCTTCATGATCCACATCCATAAAAGTTTTATAATCTTCCAAGATAGTGGGATTAGCATCAACTAAAGTCATGACTTCTCCAAACCCACTTTTCTCAAAAGAAAATCATAAGATTGAACTCTCTCCAAATATGTGGGATTATTTTTAGCTAAAGTTGACATTCTTCCAAACCCACTTTCAATATTATCGCAAACATATTCATCATGAGGCTTAAATAAATTTTCCAGATCATAAGAATCATAATCACCCCAATCATGATCATTGCAATAAGTAGCTTACATCACAAAATCATCGTCCCCAAGCTTGGGATTTTGCATATAATTAACACAATTGAAATTAATAGAATTGATAATAATATTATTGCAATCATGCTTTTCATTAAAGGAGCTATCGTGAATCACCTTATAAATTTCTTCTTTTAACACTTCAACACATTTCCAGATTCATGAATTTCAAGCAAAACTTCATAAAGATAATCTAGTGCACTCAACTCACTAGCAATTGGTTCATCATAATTATATATTTTAGAAAGATTAGCAGGAGGATGAGGATCCATCTTAATTTTTCTAATTTATTTTTATGTTTTTCAGTGTTGACATCATGGCAAAAAGCAAGCAAACAAGCAAAGCAAAAAGGCAAACGGAAAATATTTTTGTATTTTTGCAAAAACCTTTCAGGAGTGGGGGAGATAAAGACGAGAGGCAAGTCGCAAGTAAAGTAAATGTAAGGAGATGAAAGTTTATGCGTAGGTACTTGATAGTTGTTGATGATGTCTCCCCGGCAACGGCGCCAGAAATTCTTCCTGCTACTTGTGAGCTACGTTGGGATTTCCTCGAAGAGGTGAGGATGATACAATATAGTAGAGATAAGTATTTCCCTTAGTTTATGAAACCAAGGTTATCAATCCAGTAGGAAAACCAAGCAACGACTCTTGAACAACACCTGCACACAAACAACAAATACTTGCAACCCAACGCGAACAAGGGGTTGTCAATCCCTTGACGGGTATGAGCAAGATTAAATTTTATAGTTTTTGATAGATAGACCGGACAAAAATACAAAATAAAATAAATAAAGAAAATTGCAACAAAGTATTTTTGGTTTTAATATATGATAAAAGATAGACCCGGGGCCATAATTTTCACTAGAGGGTTCTCTCAAGAAAATATCATACGATGGGTACACAAATTACTGTTGGGCAACTAATAAAAAAGCAAATAATTATGACGTTGCTATTCTTATGGCCATGAAGCCAATATTGATTATGCTTATGGAGATGAACTCGCTATAGTTCCTTATGTTAAACATGAAATTATTGCTATTGCACCCACACTTGATATTTCCTTCAATGAAAAGCATGATTGCAATGATGTTATTATAAATTCTATTAATGACAATTGTGCCAGTAATATGCAAAACCCTAAGCTTGGGGATGCTAATTTTGTTATGTACACTACTTATTGCAATGATCATGATTGGGGTGATTCTTCTAATGATCTTGAAAATTTATTTAAGCCCCATGATGAATATGAGATTGATAATAATGTTCGCAATAATATTGAAAGTGGGTTTGGAAGAGTATCAACTTTAGATCCCACATATTTGGAGAATGTTCAATCTTATGAATTTTTTGATAAAAGTGGGTTTGGAGAGGTCATGACTTTAGTTAGTGTTAATCCCACTATTTTGGAAGAGTGTCAACTTCTCATGCATGTGGATCGTGTTGAGAATATGTTATGTCATAGCTATATTGTTGAATTTGCTTATGATCCTACATGTAATTATTATGAGAGAGGAATATATGGTTGTAGAATTTTCATGTTACTAAATTACCTCTCTTCATGTTGAGATTGCTTCCTCTCTTTCTTCTTCCTTGCATATGCTAGTTTTTGCTTGCCTTGATAATTTGTTTGCTTATAAAATGCCTATGCATAGGAAGCATGTTAGACTTAGACGTGTTTGTCTTGTGTTTTATGATGCCCTCTTTGTGCTTCAATTCTTCTCTTTTACGTGAGCATCATTAAAATTATCAATGCCTAGCTAAAAGGCTTTAGAGAAAAGCGCTTGTTGGGAGACAACACAATATTTTTCCTTGCTGCTTTGAAATAAATATATCATATAGCCTCTGGTTAGATGTGTTTTCATGTTTTAATTTAGTGTTTGTGCCAAGTAAGACCTTTGGGATAGTTTGGAACACCGTTGATTTGATCTTGCTGAAAAACAGAAACATTTGCGCCCAGTACAATAATTCTCAAAATTCACAGGATCGTGATTTTGATCTGAAGTTTTTACAAAAGATTTATGTAAAAATTGCCCAGGTTTTCCTAATTTTTCAAAAAAATTGGAGTTACAAAAGTATACGAAGTTTCTTGATTACTACAGACTGTTCTCTTTTAAACATATTCTGTTTTTCTTTGTTGTTTGCTTATTTTGATGAACCTATGGGTAGTATTGGGGGGTATAAACCATGGAGAAGTTGGAATAAAGTAGATATTACACCAATATAAATAAAGAATGAGTTCACAACAGTACCAAAAGTGGTGATTTATTTTCTTATACTAACGGACCACATGAGTTTTGTGTTGTGAAGTTTTCAAGTTTTGGGTAAAGATTTGATGGACTATGGAATAAGGAGTGGAAAGAGCATAAGCTTGGGGATGCCCAAGGCACCCCAAGGTAATATTCAAGGACAACCAAGAGCCTAAGCTTGGGGATGCCCCGAATGGCATCCCCTCTTTCGTCTTCGTCTATCGGTAAATTTACTTGGGGCTATATTTTTATTCACCACATGATATGTGTTTTGCTTGGAGCGTGTTGTATGATATGAGTGTTTGCTTTTTAGTTTGACACAATCATCCTTGCTGTTTTAAGAGGGACACGCATGAATCGTGATTTATTAGAATACTCTATGTGCTTCACTTATATCTTTTGAGCTAGGCAATTTTGCTCTAGTGCTTCACTTATATCTTTTTAGAGCATGGCGGTGGCTTTACTTTATAGAAATTATTGAACTCTCTTGAGTCACTTATATTATTTTGAGAGTCTTTCTAAACAGCATGGTAATTTGCTTTGGTTATGATTTTAGTCCTAATATGATAGGTATCCAAAGGAAATATAACAAAAACTTTCATATAGAGCATTGGATACATGAGAAGTTTGATTCCTTGCATTTGTTTGAGGTAATATGGTGATATTAGAGTCATGCTAGTAGTAAATGGTGGAGTCAAAGAAATAATTTTGTTAAGTGTTGTGATTCCCGTAGCATGCATGTAAGGTCTTCTAGTTATGTGATGAAGTTGGAGCACAATTTATTCTTGATTGTTTTCCTTTGCATGAAAGTCGGGAGTGCACGATGGTTAACTCCTACCAACCTCTCCCCTAGGAGCATGCGTAGTAGTACTTTGCTTCGAGGGCTAATAATTTTTTTGCAATAAGTATGTGAGTTCTTTATGACTAATGTTGAGTCCATGGATTATACGCACTCTCACCCTTCCACCTTTGCTAGCCACTCTAGTACCGTGCAACTTTTGCCGGTGCATTAAACCCACTCTTTACTCTTCCTCAAAATAGCCACCATACCTACCTATTATGGCATTTTCATAGTCATTCCAAGATATATTGCCATGTAACTTCCACTGTTTTGTTTATTATGACACATACCATCATTGTTGTATTGCTTTGCATGATCATGTAGTTGGCATCATGTTTGTGGCAAAGCCACCAATATTTTTATACATGTCACTCTTGATCATTGCACATCCCGGTACATCGCCGGAGACATCCATATAGAGTCATACCTTTGTTCTAGTATCAAGTTGTAATTTTGAGTTGTAAGTAAATAAAAGTGTGATGATCATCACTATTAGAACATTATCCCTGATGACCCACAAGTATAGGGGATATATCATAGTACTTTTGATAAGTAAGAGTGTCGAACCCAACGAGGAGCGGAAGGAAATGACAAGCGGTTTTCAGCAAGGCATTCTCTGCAAGCACTGAAATTATCGGTAACAGATAGTTTTGTGATAAGATAATTTGTAACGGGTAACAAGTAACAAAAGTAACTAAGGTGCAGCAAGGTGGCCCAATCCTTTTTGTAGCAAAGGACAAGCCTAGATGAACTCTTATATAAAGCAAAATTCTCTCGAGCACACATGGGAATTACTGTCAAGCTAGTTTTCATCATGCTCATATGATTCACGTTCGTTACTTTGATAATTTGATATGTGGGTGGACCGGTGCTTGGGCGCTGCCCTTCCTTGGACAAGCCTCCTACTTATGATTAACCCCTCTTGCAAGCATCTGCAACTACGAAAGAATAATAAAGGTAAACCTAACCATAGCATGAAACATATGGATCCAAATCAGCCCCTTACGAAGCAACACATAAAATAGGGTTTAAGCTTCTGTCACTCTAGCAACCCATCATCTACTTATTACTTCCCAATGCCTTCCCCTAGGCTCAAACAATGGTGATGTGTCATGTAGTTGATGTTCAAATAACACCACTAGAGGAGAGACAACATACATCTCATCAAAATATCGAACGAATGCCAAATTCACATGATTGCTTATAACAAGACTTCACCCATGTCCTCAGGAACAAACGTAACTACTCACAAAGCATATTCATGTTCATAATTAGAGGAGTATTAATTATCATTAAGGATCTGAACATATGATCTTCCATCGAATAAACCAACTAGCATCAACTACAGGAGTAACCAACACTACTAGCAACCCACATGTACCAATCTGAGGTTTTGAGACAGAGATCAGATACAAGAGATGAACTAGGGTTTGGAGAGGAGATGGTGTTGGTGAATATGTTGATGGAGATTGACCCCCTCTTGATGAGAGGATCGTTGGTGATGACGATGGCTTCAATTTCCCCCTCCCGGATGGAAGTTTCCTCGGCAGAACAGCTCCACCGGGGCCCTAGATTGGTTCTGCCCAAGTTCCGCCTCGAGACGGCGGTGCTTCGTCCCCAAAGCTTCCTTTTGATTCTTTTTTCGGTCAAAACACACCATATAGTAGAAGATGGCATCGGGGACCTTCCAGGGGGCCCACAAGACTGGAGGGCGAGCCCATGGGGGGTAGGGCGCGCCCTCCACCCTTGTGAATGGCAGGTGACCCCCCTCTAGTGCTTTCTTTGCCCAATATTTTTTATATATTCCAAAAAATTCTCCGTGAAGTTTCAGGACTTTTGGCGTTATGCAGAATAGTTCTCTAATATTTGCTCCTTTTCCAGCTCAGAATTCCAGCTGCTGGCATTCTCCCTCTTCATGTAAACCTTATAAAATAAGAGAGGATAGGCATAAGTATTGTGATATAACATGTAATAACAGCCCATAATGCAATAAATATCAATATAAAAGGATGACGCAAAATGGACGTATCAACTCCACCAAGCTTAGACCTCGCTTGTCCTCAAGCGAAAGCCGATATCGAAAAATAAGTCCACATGTTTAGAGATAGAGGTGTCGATAAAATAAAATACAGAGAGGGCATCATGATCATCTTTTTAGAACAACAACATATATTGTCATATAATTTCTTATGCTAAAGTAACAATTCATTCACAAGGTAAAGTATGAATCAGAAACTTCATTGAAAAATAACAAACTATGATCTCAGCCATTAAAGCAATTGCAATTTATCGTAACATCGGAAAGGGTCAATATAAGAGCTTTTTTGCAAGTCCACATACTCAACTATCATTTAGTCTTTTACAATTGCTAACACTCACACGATACTTATGGGTTCAAAGCTTCAATCGGACACACAAAAAGATTGGGGCTTATAGTTTCACCTCCCAACCTTTTACCTCAAGGGTAATGTCAACAATAATACTTTATGAAAACCTACATCCGAGTGGATATATATATATATATATATATATATATATATATATATATATATATATATATATATATATATATATATATGGATCTCTCCAACACATCGTGCTTGCCAAAAGGAAAAAGTCTAAAAAGGAAAGGTGAAGATCACCCTAACTCTTGTATAAGGGTAGAAGATAAAAGTAAAAGATAGGCCCTTCGCAGAAGGAAGCAAAGGTAGTCATGCGCTTTTATGGTTGGATGCACAAAATCTTTATGCAAAAAAACGTCACTTTATATTGCCGCTTGTGATAAAGTACTTTATTATGAAGTCTGTCGCTTTTATTTCTTCCATATCACAAGTTCGTATTAAGCTTATTTTCTCCACACTAATAGATCATACATATTTAGAGAGAAATTTTTATTGCTTGCACCGATGACAACTTACTTGAAGGATGTTACTCAATCCATAGGTAGGTATGGTGGACTCTCATGGCAAAACTGGTTTAAGGGGTGTTTGGAAGCACAAGTAGTATCTCTACTTGGTGCAAAGAATTTGGCTAGCATGAGAGGGAAAAGAAAGCTCAACATGTTGGAGGATCCATGACAATATAACTTCTATTCAGATATAAGAAAACATAACCCATTATGTTGTCTTCCTTGTCCAACATCAAGTTTTAGCATGTCATATTTTAATGAGTGCTCACAATCACAAAAGATGTCCAAGTTAGTATATTTATATGTAAAAGCTCTCTTTCTTTATTACTTACTATTAATTGCAACAATGACTAAAACTATGTTTGTCAACTCTCAACAACTTTTATTCATCATACTCTTTATATGTGAAGTCATTACTCTCTGTAAGATCAATATATGATCTTTTTATTTCTTTTAATTTTTTCTCTTATTTTATTCCCTCAAGATTATAGCAAGATAGCAAAGCCCTCGACTCAAAACTATTCTTTATTATATAGCTCACGGACTCGATTACATAGATAGATCTCAAAACAAAACTCAAGGCTAGATCATACTAAAAACTTTATTCTACCATACCAAGATATAACAAAAAGGATCGAACTAAGAAAAATGATAAAAGTAAAGTTGTGATAGTGATACGATACCGGGCCACCTCCCCCAAGATTGGCAGTTGCCAAGGGGAGTGCCCATACCCATGTATTTATGTCTCTTTCTTTGGAGGTGGTGATGATGGAGTTGTTGATGTAGTAGGCTTCTTCCTCAGCTTGCACTTGAGGATAGAATTTTTTCTTCCTTAAGTCATCGATCTCCTGCTCAAGCCTTAATATCTTTTTACATAGTTCTTGTTTGTTTTCCTGCAAGAGACGAAAAGGGTTAAACTTGACACTACAAAAAATACACTTCCATGATGATACGTGTTTTTCACAGTAGGTCACGTTTTTTGTCATGCATGTACATCGATGACGATTTTATGACAGAATCAAGATAGTCATACATGTGCTGTCGTAGAAGTGTTCCATGACATGACCAAAATTATCATCACGGAAGTGTCCACTTCCATGACGATAAATCACGCGTCACAGAAGTGCTTTCGTCAAGGGTGACCGACACATGGCATCCACCGTAATGGAACACTGTTAAGCTATCGGGTCCAGTTTTGGATCCGATAACCCGTTGAAGCCCCGACCGATGGGGATTTTCCACGTGTAAAATCATCATTGGCTGGAGGAAACATGTATCGGCTCACCGTTGGGACAGATGTCATCCACTCATTAGACAAAAGGCGCCTATGATACATCGACACATGGCACGGCCCAACAGAGGCCCATTCCTATGAAAAGGCCAGCCCGTTTGACTTGGTCAAAAGGTGCCGGGCCGGCCCATGGAAAGCCTGTTAACGGCTTGTTCACATATAGCCCATTTACAGCCCGCTAACCCAGGGCCCATTACGACCTATCTGAATTAGGCCAAGTAGCGTCATCTGGGCCGTCCAATATGATTCCGGCGCGTTTTAACTTCTGGCCCATGTATGTCCCATGACGTCTTTCGGCCCATATGAGGCCCTTTGTAACTCTTGGCCCTTTAACGGCCCGTGGTGAAACTGGCCCGTAATGAACAGTGCATCACTTCATACCCATTAACGACCTGTGGTGAAACTGGCCCGTAATGAACAGTGTATCACTTTATACCCATTAACGGCCCGTTATTCCGTTGGGCCGTTTCCAGCCCATGTTAATTTTTGGCCTTCTCAGGGCCCATTTATTCTTGGGCTCATTTCCAGCATTTGTTTACTTACGGCCCGTTACTGTCATTTTCTACTTGTGGGCCAAATTCAGCCTGAGGTTACAGTCGGCCCGTTTGTGGGCCATTAATACGTTGGGCCGTTTTCATAGCATCATCAAATACGGCTGATTAACAACGTCCCATTATGGTCGGCCCATGAACGGACGATTCCAACTCTAGCCTGTTTACGACCATAATGTGGTCTGTTATTGGCCCATGTTTGGCCAACCGATCATACAGCCCGTAGAAGGCCCATTGATGATACGACCCATAGAAGGCCCATTGTGTCTACGACCAGTATAAGGCCCATTGTTTCTACCACCCGTAGAAGGCCCATTGTTTCTACGGCCCATAGGAGGGCCATGGTAACTCCAGTAAACATGTAGCCCATGGTTATTGTGGCCTAGTTTTAAAAAATAGGTTATTGCGGCCACTAGCAAACCGTGGAAAAAAGGGCACTGACTACAAGCAAATAAATAAACAAGACAATAAGGAAATAAATAAGAAAGCAACTTACGCTAGGCTATCACGGCTATTACACATATTACATCCACTGGGCATCAAAGTTCGCCACCAGTGCAAATATAGGGAACAAAGCAGCATATAAACTCCGCAGCAAAACAAGTCCAGAACTGAAACCACTTCAGAAGAGCTCAAGAAACAACATCCTGGGTACCCATAATGCTGGCAAGATGCTTAGCAAGCTTATTAACTTTCTCTTATTTGGCATTAAATCCTCCAGCACTTACTGTTGCACCAGAAAGTATGCATCCGAATTCTGCAGGGACTTCCTCAGTCCTTCAGCTTCCTGTCGCATAACATTTGATTGATTTCTTTCAACTTTAAGTTGAGACTCAAGAAGCCGAACTGATCCAGGCAATGAGTTCGAAGAGCTAGTGCCAGCAGTAGTAGCCAGTAACTCAAACACTACATCAAGACATGACTTTGGGGTTGTCTCAGTGTCTTCAATATAGTTTTTATCAGCTTTCTTGGAGACCAACAGGGATGTCTCAATATCTTGAACCTTATCTGCATTACTTCCTTCACCATTGCATAACGGGGTACTCTTCTCCAATATTTTATCTGTGTTCTAAAAGAGAAACAAACAAACACATCACAGGTTTACAATGTAGTATATGAAACTCATTTTGGTAAACCAGTTCAGTAGTAAGGTGGACAAGATAACAACATGAAACAAACATATATCTATGTAGTATGCTCACTGTATGGTCTATTATCATTCTAGTTTATGTTGCCAAATCAAGATAGATACAGTTCGAATCATATCTATTTAAGACAAAGCAGCATAGACATAATATAAGTGTGGGAAACTACACAACAATAACAACACTTGTAATGTGCATGGCATGTGAACATAACTGTTTATTCAATTGAAACTGAAATCAACATAGAGCAAGTTACAACCGCAAACATGTTAAAGAAACAGGTTTAAAACATACCTGTTGCGCCATTGGAGTTTCAATTGCATCCTTCAAATTTTAAATTAGTTGGTATGAGTAAATACAGGATGCAAGAGCAAAGTAGTATGAACCATAGCTACGGAACATGACCTGAGAACAATTCATCTTCTGCTTTAAGCGTTGACTTGGGGTTCGGAGTGGTGGTCCTCGTGCTTTGGGAACTGCTGTTGCCTTACTAACTGCTCGTGTTTGGGTACTCTGTGGTGGAGAAGGTGCTGTGTCAATGGGAAATGGGTTACTATCTGCTGGGGTTGGGGTTAGAAGGGGTGTAGTTGGTTTCTGTCCAACTGGGTAGGGGTACAATCTGCGTGAGTCTGGGTTGTGTGTGGTGGGGCTGGTTCTTGGCAAGTACAACCGTGGTTCTATCTGCATCGACATGTAGCACGATCTTTTCTGAAGATCATGTTTTTACTCCCACAGATATTGCCATCACCCCCTCCAATTGAAATGGCTGATAAACAACAAAAGTAATTGAATGTACAAACATTGTAAGATAGACAGGTGCAATGGATAGTAGGGAAGAAAACTGGGCATGAAATAATTCACATTTATGTTGTCTAACCAAACAGAATAGCAGGACATAATTTCACATATATGATGGCTAGTTAAACAGGATAGCATGACACAATTTCACATGTATGATGGCTAACTAAACAGGATAGAATGACGTACTTCAAAATATGATGACTATGTAAATAGGATGACATGATATAACTATATGATGTGTCTATTAAAGTGGTTGGCATGCCATAAATCACAAACATGCCGTCGATGGAAACATGATGGCATGATATAATTCACGGATATGACATGCCATAATTCAGATACATGCTGTCTATGTAAACATCATGGCATGATATAATTCAAGTATATGATTTATATACTAAGGAAGTGAGTAGAGGGCAATCGCATATATGATGTGTCAACTAAGGAGATGGCATTCAATATTGTGTATATGATGTAAAAACTAAGCATTGCAATACAACATATGCATGATATGAGTAATATAACCCTGCCAAGTTTGAGCATACACCTCAGGGGGATAATAGGACTGGTCATCTGCCTCTGAATCCTCCTCTAAAGAGCTATCTGTAAGATATCTGCTTCAGCAGATAGCATTGTCTGCTCTGACGACCTTGTTTTCACTCCAGATTTCTCCATCACCAATTCAAATGGCTGATGCATAGGAAGAGAAGTTGAATATACAAACATAGTCGACAAAAGCAATGAGAAATACAAAAAAAGGATGCCAAGATATAATTCACATAGATGACGCTTGGCTAAACAGCATGGCATTGCATAATTCACATACATAATGCCTTGCAACAAGATAACATTGCATAATTGACATATATAATGTCTTGCAACAAGATGGCATTGCATAATTCACATATATGGTAATTAGACACTAAACATGTGGCATTCACATAGAGCATGTCTAAACTAAGCAAATGACATAGCAATGCAAGATACCATATGCACGATATGAGCAACATAACCCTGCCAAGTTAGAGCATGCACCTCAGGGGGGGGGGGATAGGACTGGTCATCTGTCTTTGAATCCTCCTCTGAGGAGCTATCTGTAACCAGCAAGACATGTGCTTCGTTAGATAGCATTGTATGATCTGAAGACCTTGTTTCCACTCCAGATTTTTCCATGACCGTGCCAAATGGTTGATGCACAGGAAGAGTAATTGAATGTACTAAAATTGTTGACAAATTTAACACGTAATAAAAAAATGATGGCATGATATAATTCACATATAAGATGACTGGCTAACTAGGGTGGCATTGCAAAATTCACATATATGATGCCTGGCTAAACAAGATGGCATTGCATGATTCACATATACGATAAAGAAACTAAATAGATGGCATTGACACAAAGCAGGTCTAAACTAAGCAGATGACATCTTTGATGTATACAATAAGCAATGCAAGGCACCATATGCATGATATTACCAACATCATCCTGCCAAGTTAGAGCGAAGACCTCATGGGGTAAATAGGAGTGGTCTTCTCCTTCTGAATCCCCCTCAGAACAGTTATCTTCCTCTTGATTACGATCCGAAATGGGTGGAGGGGGGCTGCCTTTGCGCCCACCATGGAGCGACGTCTACATGAAATTTTATTACCACGCAAGGCTCGTCTCCTTTGCTCTACATGATTAGTTCCATTGTGTACAATAATTGGCATGCATAGGAATAAAACATAGTGAGATTATGTAAGGAGTGCATGCACAAATCCAGAGTGATGGTAGAAAACTGTGGATAGACCCAAAACCAATGATTGCAGGCAGATAATAGCTTTAGTTAAAAAATACAGATAATGGCTCCTTTAATGTTTGTTTGCACCCAACATGAAACTCATAGAAGACACCCGAGATTAACCAGATAGTAGACAGATAGTCCTGATTGCTGCCCCAATATGTACCCCACAACCATTTAAAAACTCAAGTTTCACCATTAGTTTGGACCTGACTCGGAGTCTAATAGGTGAACACGATGATAATGTAGCATGTCATCATATTAAGCGATGCATTACGTAAGCAGACACGGAAGAGTGCGACCTCTCTTGCGGACCCGTGTAGTCCTCAAGGTCATCTGCTCAGTTGATGATGGTAATGCAGTTGTCGTGGCTGCCGGTGGTAGGGAAGAAGATCTTAGGCGGCAAAAGACAGTCTGGAGAGCGGATCCCTGCTGTGGTGAACCCTTCCATTGTTGGAGCAGCTGAGCTGGGTGGAACACATCACCGCAGGAGCAGGACAAACCACACAAGGCTTTCTTTGACACATATTTGTAACAGAAGTAATTGTGTAAGGGCTTGTTTGAATTTGAGGCTTCTAACAATGCAGGGATAGGAAATAGACAGGAATAGGATAGGAATGCATGTACAAAACAGAGAATTTAAAAACACAGGATTTCTGCCAATCTGGGTGTTTGATTCACAAGAATTGGAAGATCACAGGATGCAAAGAAGCATGGTGAGATTAAGTCAAACCACAAGAAAATGTACGGTTATAATGCTATTATGCTACTATCTCTTAGTCTTGTGCTTCGTGAATAGGAATATGAAAAGGAGGACAAGTAGAAATTAGAATTCCTACGGTTTTTCTTTCGAGGAGACACTAAAGGAAAAAATCCTACAGTTTTCCTTTGCTCCATTCCTTTGCACCAAATTCATGAAAAGCAGTACCATAGGAAACTTTCCAATTCCTATGTTTTTCATTCACTTTTCCTTTCAAGCACTGGCGATTCTAGTAGGCGGGCTTGAGCAAGGAAAACCCTACACTAAAAACTGTTTTTGTGCTACTTCTATTACTTTGGACCCAAGCCACTGCCCTACTAGCTCAACTCCCAGGCCCATCGACAAATGCACAGCTCAAACACGCAGAGATAAATAATGATGGAGTTCAAGAGAGTCCATCACGGATAGCTAAGTTGCCTGTTACCTCACTGCTTGTCATATAGTAGGATAAAATAATCGTATTTCACATTACTACGTGTGCTCAGTGGACATTATATATAACATGTAGAGTAAAAAAGAGATGCAACAAGTGTACAACCTCTTTGGCGAAGCCATGTCGATCTTAGCGTGATTGGGTTGGCCGGTGAGGATGCTCCGGCTGACTTGGCTGTCGGAGGAGGGGAAGAAGATCTTAGGCGTCTGGAGATGGAGCCCGAGGTACTGCTCCGCTGTGATGGAGGGTTTCGTCGTTGGAGCAGCTCCAGTGAGTTGTACGACGCCGAGGCTGAAGCAGGACAAGAGAGACAACATTAACCTGAGTGGAATTCTAATAGCATCTCCAATAGATGACGTAAAATACATAACCACAAAGTGCTAGATGTAAAATACATCAGCCGCTCATCTCTGAACTTAACTGTCGAAACTGAATTTAACTGTCGAAACTGAACTTAACTGTCGAAACTGAATTTTGCTGTCGAAACTAAATTTTACTATCGAAACTGAACACACTAGAGGTGAGGCTACACGTCAATCGACTGACTTTTTCATCTCTGGTCAGTCGATTTTGCAGCCGTTGGATACGAAATCAAGGGCCTGCAGTTCATCTTCAACCTCCATCCCCCTGAGTCGCCAGCCACCACCGTCCAAACAGCCGCCCCCCGCCGCCCACGGCCGGCGGTGCGCCGCCCCGCCCACCTCGAAAACACTACCCACTACCGGTCCGCCGCCGCCCCGGCCATCCCTCTAGGCTCCCCCGTGCCGAGCTTTTTCTCCAGCGATCCCCACGCCACCGCCCCACCACCGGCGGCGACCACCGCCCCCACCCTGAACCCTAAGATAGATAGTGGGGTACCTCTCCGGCGAGCCCCCCTCCCCACTGCGGCTGGTTCTTCCTTAAATCCGGCAAGCCCCCTCCCCCCCAACCCCTGAAAATTGACTGACCTGAAAGTTGATTCAGTCGACTGAAGTGTAGCTAAATTGGAGCAGCATCGTAAGCAAGAGCAAGAGCGAGAGCAGCAGCGCAAGCAAGAGCAATAGCAAGAGCAGACCAGGCAGGGGACCGAGAGCAAGAGCAGAGCAGTAGTGCGAGCGAGAGCTAAAGCAGCAACAGTTCCTATTGATGTGGACGTTGCCGTCGAGGGAGCAACACCATGGAGGAAGTGGCCGGCGCCGCCGCCGTGGATGGAGCCGCGTCGTGTCGGCTCGAGACCGAGCGCCGGCAGCACCGTGAGATCGAATCAAGAAGAAAATGCGGCGATTAGTGTACAACCTCTTTGGTGGCGCCGATTAGGCTGCGGCTTCATCAGAGGAAACGGTGATGATGCTGCTCTTCCGGTGGTGCAGGTGAAGACGATGGTGTGGGAATGGAGGTGGCACGAAAGACGAGGGGAACATCCGGGCAGCTTCTTGGAGGTGGAGGACGGGGTGGCTGAACCGGCGGGACGACGAGATCGATGATGGATCCTCATCCGGTACGATGGATGAGGGACATCGAGGTGTTGTTGTGGACGACGTCGTCGGGGAAGAGGCTCCGACTGGGTGGCGGACGGAGGAGGTGTGGGGCTTCGCGGGTTTTCGCGGCCTCGGTGTACGAATGGGTGGGCGGATGGGATGGGAGTGGGGAACCATGGCTTAGGGACGCGCTTGTCCAAAATGTGGGGTAAGTTACGAAAGTACCCCCACCGATTTGAGGCGGTTCTTTCGGTTCAGGGGTACCACGAGCATTTCGCATGTCGGGATTTCACAGGAGGTGGGAGTTTTCGCGCGCGTTGTAATTTTTGGAATAGCAAGGCGCGGGTTGAGATGAAGGGAGTTGTCGGAGAACAACGAGACAAAAATATATCTTAAATATTTTTGGGTAACAAGGCGCGGGTTCAAGAGGTGGGTGTTTTGCAGCACAATAGACAGATACGCTAGCTTGAAATTTCGGCATAACAAGGCGCGGCTTGAAATTTCGGGAGAACAACCTTAACGTGTACCCAAAAAAAGACAATTCGCACCTCAACACGTACAACACACACAAACACCATTTAGACTAGTAAGGTACACATGCATTGCATGCATGAGATTTCGCAACCCAATTATGCATAAATACCACATTATAGCATGTAAGATTTGAGTCATGTATGCATGATGTAGATGTTAGTTTAATTCTTATAGTTCATTTCATTGAAAATCATCTAGTTTTTATAAGAAAGTTAATCTATTTTAAGATTCATGGAATTGTGCGTTGTAAGACATAAAGTAAAAACAAGTAATGGCAAATCATGTAGAAAAACATTTGGGCAATTCTGATACGGAAGATTCTAGAACAAAGAAGAAGTGCTTGTGTTTTTAGGTTTGTGCATTATGCTTAAGTTCAACCATGGAGTCTTCTAGATTGTACATGTGGTGAAATCTGGCGGAATCTAGATGATATCCAACAACCAGTAGTGCTCAAATTTGCCATCTCTGCACCATCAGATTCGCCTCATCCAACGACCATCTTTCAAAGTTAAAGTTACCCACACACAATATAAAAAATATAATATATATATATATATATATATATATATATGTGGGTATAGATATAGATATGTGATGCGAAAGCCACCCATCATCTCCAATTAGAATAGTGTGTCCATGCACGGATGCAATGTGGCCAAACGATGTCTGCCATCGGTATCTCAAATTCAAATCAATCTGACCTTGTTCAATGTGTATACATTACAACATGATCGTTTCCAAACCACACCGCGCAGATCTCCATTATATTCATGCATGCATAGGTTTCAAACATCATGATCTCTTATTCAAATATTTGAATTCAACTTTACATTGATTATGACCTCACCTAGTCTTTTACACCTACACAGTCGTCTTCTCTTTATAATTGTACCACTAACTTTCTGTCATGCATGCATGCACACACACTACCAGTCGGCATTATCCATCGCACACATGCAATCTTTTTCTTCAGGTCGGTCTCCCATGAAGGCACACACACACACACACATCCCCCTCTGCATCATATCGGGCATTCTTTATCTCTCACGCGTGCATGCGCAACGATCAATGTTCCTCTATATGTGTGTGTGTATAGCTAGGTCTTTCATAGTTTTCCACACAAACCGATCAATCTATATATCTAGTGAGTTCTCACCCTCTTTCCCATGTCCACATCGATCAATCTATACCTCTCTATATAGGATTACGGGGTTGTTTGGTTTGAGACTAAGTTTGCCAAAGCTTGCCACACCTAAGGTTAGGAAAATTTGACCAACTTAGGTGTGTGTTTGGTTCAAGCCACATCTTAGGCAAGCCACACTATGGTCCCACATCACATACACGCAACAAGTGTGGCAAGATTCCCTTAGGCTTGCCAGCTTGTGGCTCTCATTTTGAAGAACTAACCTTAGGCTAGTTTGGCAACATTGTATGGCAAAGTGTGGCACTCCTAGGCCTAGAACCAAACAACCCCTACATATATAGCTAATACACCCACATTAATTATATATCCAATGTCCACCTCTCATCATCCATGCATTTCGCTTCATCTCTCAGACGCGCGCACAATGGCGAAGACAAGGGGCAGCAAGGGCCCTGCCCTCCCCCTAACATCACTATATATCAAGGCTAGTATGAAGGTGATCATTAGACAATTGCTGGTAAAATGGTTAAGTTCATGAATTGGCCCTCCTCGTAAAGGATTAGCAATGCTTTGCCCCCTAGCTCATTTATTTTTCATGGCTCCGCCACTGCGTGCAACATCGCATGTTCTCGCCCCCTCTCTCTAAATATCGATCTCGCACTTGTGCACTCCTTCATAGTCTCCCTCCACTCGACCCCTCGCACCATCTTCTAGCCCCCACCGGATTTTGCCACATGTATAATCTAGCAGACTCCATGGTTGAACTTAAGCATAATGCACAAACCTTAAAACAATAGTGCTTCTCCTTTCTTCTAGAATCTTCCGTATCATAACTTCCCAAACTTTTTTTCTAGTTGAATTGCCATTATTTGTTTTTACTTTATGCTTTACAACACACAATTCCATGAATCATAAAATAGATTAAGGGCTTCTTTGACTCAAAGGATTCTCAAAGGAATTTTGGAGGATTCTAATCCTTAGGAATTTTTCCTATCTTGGTTGTTTGATTCGTAGGATTGTAAACCATAGGAATTTTTCCATATGATTCATTTGCACTAGATTTCATAGGAAACATCCCATCCACTCAGACCTCTTTGAAAGAATTCTGTGTTTTTCTATGCACAATCAAACACTCGTACAATCCTGTAGGATTCAAGACGACATTCCACTATAATCCCATGTTTTTCCTATTCCCGCGTTTTGGAAAAAACTACGAATCCAAGAGGCCCTAGCTTTTTTATAAAAACTAATTGATTTTGAATGAGATGAACTATAAGAATTAAACGAAGGTCTACATCAGGCATATATGACTCAGAGCTTACATGCTATAGCGTGGTATTTATTCATAATTATGGTGCAAAATCTGATGTGTGCAATGCACGTGTACCTTACTAGTACTTTGAGTATCTGCAAAACACGTAAATTAGAATTCCAATGGCACACTACACAATGTCTCTCTTATAGTTCATGAAGCCACGTGGCACATGTGGAGGCGTTGTCGCGACCTCCTTGTGTGGATTGATCACAATGACGTGCTGCTGGTTCCAGAAGAATGTACTCGTCCTCCCTGAGCCATACTGGCGGTACATGCACGAAGCGAAGATGTGCACGCACGCCACGCACGCACTCATTCCCTCGCACGCACACATGGGTACATGGGAGGACGCAATTTTGTACCAAGATCCACCCCATGTGATAATTTGACGCGTGTAAAGTCGTTCACTTCATTGATGGTCAATTAATACAGCGCATGCAAATTGAGTGGACGCGAGGGCGGAAGAAAGACATTACTACTCCACTGCGCGCATGCGAGTAGTTAAATCATGGGTTGCTAGTAGTACTTCCATTGGTCTCCTTCGTATTTTGTGCCAATTTTTGACAGTAACATAATATTAACGCATTTGAGCAGTGTAGTCTACTTGAAATTTATGTTCCACTAAACTCATCGGGAGCCGTTTCGGGCCTCGAAACCAAAACCATCAATTAATCTTTACCTTGTTCCCATCACATTCGAAAGTACTAGTGCTACAATTAAGTGCAAGCCTGCTCACACCTACTAGTACGTACCAAACCTGAACGTGTTCCCACTATGGAGGTATTAGTACTAGTGCTAGTACTTAGGTTATAAAACAGGGAACTACCAAACCGAAAATTACTCTACCTTTCCTCCTCATAAGTGCTTCTTCTTTGTTCGTCCCTGCCATGGCCGGTGAGCAGAGCTCTAGGTCGATAACTACTCGTAACAAGGGAGCGGCAACAAAGGCTACAAAAAAAGAGGGCTCGCCGCCACGTAGAGACCTCGAAAGATCTCTCACGGGCAAGCAATGGCTCCCAGGAGTGCCCTAGCCGCGAAGGCGAACATGCCGAGCTGGCGACGCTGGAGTCGTTATCCCTCAACGGCATGCCCGATCAGCTTAATAAGCACCTCAATAAGCAGAAGGAGTTCATCCACGGCTTGGTGGAGCTGCTGAAGGAAAGCCTCGACGACATGCCCGCTGAGCTCAATAAGCAGGGGGAGTTGACCGCCGGCTTGGTGATGCTGCTGAAGAAGAGCATTGCCTCGGAGAAGAAGGCGACCGGCAAAATCCTGCAACTTTAGGAGGACAAGGCGAAGCTCTGCCACAAGCTCGACCTGTTGAAGGAGAAGAACACCGGCTGGAAGAAGCTGCATGAGAATAGTAGTTCCTCGATGAAGATGCTGCAGGCCCTCGTCATGGAAAGAAGAAGGAGTTGGCGAAGCTCCGCATCGAGCACCCGGCTGCTGTCAAGCTATGTAATGTGGCCGTGGAACAGATGATGAAGGCTCGTGTCGAGAAATCCCGCGTCATGGACATAATGAAGAAGATGGCGGAGGAGACGCGCAAGGAGATGGAGGTCGTGGAGGCGATGAAGAAGCAGTTACGACTCCACGACGAATTAGATCATTTGGGGTGATAATCTTCCTTCTTCTTTTGCTCCTGTGTTTCATCTTTTGCTTCGGGTGTTTCGTCGCACGTGTCACGTTCTCTGCGAGGCATGAATAGAACAATTCTAACAATGAAATGACTAGCAAATTAGATCATTTTTATCGCCATATGGCACTGGGCTGCCGTGTTTCGTGCTCCTCCGTCATAGTACTACTCCAGTGGAAAACTTGAGTATACCGCACGGTTCTTTGCTCCTCCTCAGGTCGTCGGCACATTTATACAAGCAGTAAAATCACAATGCCCCGCCTTCCAGCAGTAATGAGCCATCAAATCACAAAGTCCCTCGCCTCTCATGAAACCGACCAAGCTAGACTGCCCCGCCCTCTAGCCTTTTAAAAAATGTATACTTTTGTACAGTAGTAGTATCGATGGATTGTGCCATGGAGCAGAACTTGAAATTAAAAAAAAGTTCATACATATAGAGAGCACTCGTCGCCAAATTATGCATATAGTACTATTAAAAAAGCTAGTACGTGCTTAAATGGGGTGGTAAATTCTATTAAAGAAATACTAGTATGTACGTACTGAACAGTTAAAGTAACGAGAAGAATCATAACATAGTTCTGCTGGGGGCTCAACACAAGACACCCCTCAAATTAAACTAAGCACACCTGAAATTAAACTATGCAACTAATCCGGTAGACACTGCATTGGAACCACCATGAGCAACAACACTGCCACCTCACTCGGAGTCCTCGTCCACATCCTCGACTTCGTCCTTGTCCCTCTTCCTCTTGGCCGATACTTCTTTGCTTGAACCGCACACTTGGCTCTTGCTCTTTATCCAACCCTTGTAGATATTGAAACAAAGCTAGCCATCCATGGCAGGGTAGTGGATGTGGTCTATATCTAGTACATTGCACTGCCATGCATGACGATGAAACGTCTACGGAGGTTTCTCCAGTTTACTTACGAAGGATGAACCATGGCTCATGCCAAGGTCAACATTTAAGGCTGACCACTGGAGGGCAGCAGCCGATTCTTCTAGAGGTCGAAGGGGTTGCCTACAACGAGGCCTATCCGACCAGGACTCTTTCGTCGTTCATAAAGTCTAGAGCAACGAATTTGACTTGGCCGCTCTTGAGGAAGTTCTTAAAATCCTGGCATTCAACGTCGGCATGGCATATGTGGTAGACCAAGCATAAGTCATGCACGCAAACCTGGATCACGGCGAGCTTCTTCCTCTCTTCCTCCTTTAGATCCTTCTCTCGTCCCAGGACTGTGGTGTACTCAACATCTAGCCCAACGACCCACTCATCATTTGAGTTTTCGAACATGCATCTGAAGCGAGTAAGGCATCCTTTCACCGTCACGGAAGAACGGGTGTAGATGACGTCGAACTCATCGCCGGTGATGGTTCTAACCTTGTACTCATCGCCGATCATGGAGATTTGGGATGCCATGGATTTGGGAGGAGGGTTAGGATTAGTGGAACTGTCGTAATGTGAAAGGACAGGATGACTAGGAGCGAACTGCCATAATATTAAAGGACGTGCGGGGATGAGTAGGAGCGAACTGCCAGCGTGCGAACGACAGGGTAGTGGCTTTCCATTCTCCCATGATACGGGCTTCCGAGAGCCCTTGGATCTGAGATCGAACAGTTGCATGGCATGATCCAAAACCTACGGGTGAATATCCTATCCTGGAGGGTTATTCTGCAAATTTTCAGCAACTTAGCATGCGACCGTTCAATATCAGATCCAAGGGCTACCAGCAGCCAGTATCATGGTCGCGCCTACCACGACCGTTGCCTCGCTCGTGCGGTCGCGCCCTTGGAGATTTAACACGGTGCGTTAGGCTATCTGATGTTGGAATGTCATACATAGTCATCACTTAGTCACTCATACTACAACAAGGTTAGCTATAAGGTTGGCTATAAGTGTATTTTTTTACTTCTCTCTATCTCTTTCTTTGTAGTATTTATTGCATTTGCCAAGGAGTGACCTCTTCCAATGAAATGGTGCTTAGATGAGGTGCTAAGGGCATTAAATGGCTTAGCAATCAAGTCCCCAATGCATAGGTGCTTAGTTTTTGTTGCTAAGTTTGCTTCATTTAATTAGCTATAGACTCAAAATTGTCTTTTCACCTAGGTACACACGCATTGCACCGTTTCTTCCTTGGGTCACCAAACTAGTCTCTCTCTTCTTAATTAACTTGCCACATTAGACTTTATGCCTATGTGGCAAGCTTAGCACCTGTAGGAGCAAGTAAGTACAATAGTGGGCTATAAGCCCGCTTTACATGGCATTTTTGCATATGTGGAGGAAAGAGGCAAGGAAAAAGTGGAGAAGTGGGCTCTCATGCAAGAGCCAGCCTCTACATGGTGGAGCATTGGGAAAGGCACCTGTATGGAGGTGGTCAGGAATCAGGAGACTCACGCCGGTCATAGCGCCGCAGTTAAAATAATAATGGCAAGTCAAATCATGGGGCCCCACCTGTCCAGCAGTAACTCATTGTCAAATCACACAGCCCTATGTTTGTAGCAGCCTACTCCCTCATCTTCTCGCGTATCTATCGAACCAACTAGGCGGAACTGCCCTGCCTATTGTGCAGGAAAAGCCCTGCCCTCGACTTCTAATACTACAGTATACTCCCTCCGTCTAGGTGAATAAGTCATCTTAGATTGTGCGCCATGACCAAGGTGGAGAGGAAAACGAGAGAACTTAATGTTTATTTGCTAATTAATATCATTGCGTGCAACGAACTGACCACTGCATGTCATGTTTGATAGTCTCAAGTCATTAAAAGCATACAAGCCCCACATCTCTTATTGGTTGATTCCTCTATTTATGTCAAAAAATAAGAAACACCATGAGAGTTAATGCACCACGCCTATGTGTTTTGGGACTATTTGGTTTTCGTAAGATGACTTACTCACCTAGACGGAGGGAGTACTAATTTTGTATCCATGGATTGCGCCATGGAGCAAAGCCTCAAGAAAATGGCGGTAGACATGTACGGAGTATACAACATGCCCGTCGCGTCCGCGTCGCACCCCAGACGGTCGGTCGGTCTGGCACGCTGCTCTCTGAATGGAATGCGCGTCATATTGCATTTGCACACACATGTGGGACCACAATTGAGAACCGACCATAGGCACACTCCCCGGCCCCGCAAGTCGGGTGACTTACTAGAAGAGAAAGATGAGCGATAGTACTAGAGAAGTGTTGTACTACGTTGGTGCCTGGATGATCCCTGCAAGACACGGAAGATCAGTTCGTCCATGCATGTGCCCAGACTCCAGCAGACACACCTGGATTGGCTATCGTCTACATATCGTGCAGGTTGTGTTGTACATGGTTGTAGTTCTGGTGAGAAACCTAAAAAAGGTTTCTTGTCATCTCGCAAAATTAGGTGTCATGTGCTTCGGATCACTGCGAGGGTTAAACAACAACAACTGAGTTGGGCTAGTCATTGGGGGCACATGCACGAAGACTACTCGGCTGCCATCTAGGTCAAGCCGGCTATGTTAATTAGGACATCTATCGATGGACCCCTTTTCTACGAGTTTATCTTTAATTTGAGCTTTGATCCTTGTCTAGTCTGTCCGTCGGGATTCATGTTGTCTCCTTTGGGCAGTGAGGTTATGATTTCTTGTCATGTGGCATTTTTTCGGGTTATATGTTATAATCCGGTGCTTCAGATCAAAATGACGACAACTGCGCCTCCAGGGAACGTGCATGAAGACTTAGTACAACACTTCTCTAGTACTATCGCAATGGAGAAGAGGGAGAGGCAAGATAGTAGTTTTGGAATGGAGATGATGGAGAGGAGAGGAGGTGGTTTTGCAATGGAGAAGAGGGAGAGGAGCGTGCAGAAGCGATTTAGGATTGGACGAGAAGGCAGACGCGCTGTGAGTGGATCAAAATCAAAATCAATTTACCCTTCAATTAAGAAAGCGACCCCACATTAACTGGTCTCCCTTTTATTCTGGGTCATAATTGACCATGATTTTTGCAAATAAAATATATGTTGTATGTTGCAAAAATAGTATAATTTGAAAGTACATTCAGATACGAACCAAATGATACAATTTTTGGTGACATGCATTCACATTTTGCTTGTCAAATACAGTACGTGGTCAAACTTTGACCCAAAATACGCAAAACAGAAAATACTTCCAAGGCCAGTGCCGCTCTTCCACTCTTCTCCTCTTAAACCACCGCTGCTCCTCTCTTGTTCCAATCTAAATCCAGCGTCGCTCCTCTCCTCTTCCATTTCAAAACCACCGCCCCTCCTCTCCTGTTCCAATCCAAACTAGCGTCGCTCCTCTCCCGTTCTAATCCAAAACCAGCGCTGCTCCTCTCCTCTTCCATTCAACAACCACCGCCGGTGAGTGAAGGTGCTGTGGAGAAGTAGATCGATGGGGGAGTACAACCGATGCGCGAGGATCGTAGACGGCAACCCTGTGAAGCTAGCTAGGATGTTGGAGATACAGTCTTGGTTTAACAACAAGGACCAACTAGCGGCAACGGCGACATCCATGGCCAAATATCTGCAACACAGCAAAAAGGCGATGATACTCCCGGAGGGAGTCGCGCGGGAGTACATAGAGCTGCTCCTCTGGGCCATGGAGCAAACAGATTCTCCGAATCCGATTGTGAGGGAGCGGTGGTGGGAGTATCGATCCCAGATGGAGCATCCACCAGAGATTGAAGGATCAAGCATCTACAGGGTGCCGTTTGTGAGGGTGTCGTGCCAGAGCAAGCTGGTGGAGTTTTCGTCGACTGAACCCAACTGCAAGAGGAGAAAAGCAGTTGGCCCGACGATGCTTCCCCGCCATCCTCTCCCTCGCCGTTCAGATCGTCTCATGGGGCGGTTGTCGGTCGCCGAGGAATAGGAGGCGACTGCCCCAGCCCAATAGTGGGCCAGGTTGTGAATTGTCAGGAGGAGCTTAGGGTTGTCAGTATTTGCAGGTTGTGAATTGTGTTTTGTGTTGTGTATTTTGAGAGTACTTTTATATATGAATGTCTTTTGAATTTCAGATTTGCAGTATTGAGCATAGGAAGTATTTTATGAATTCTAGAGATCTATTTTTAGCACTTTTAAAAATGTAGCTTCATAGGAGTATAAAAGTGCAGACAATGTGATTCTCAGAGAAGAAACTGCAAGTTTCTGTTTCAGATAAGAAACTGCAAGTTCAGTTTCAGAGAAGAAACTGCAACATTCAGAGGCGGAGCATTTATATTAACACGGCCTTTTCAAACGGGGTTAACGTCATGTTAGAAGTTTTATTCATGGTCGAAAATGGAACTACCAGCCAGTTAACATCATGCTGATCGACATTCATGCATAGCACCTCCTCATATGATGCACAGTCAAAAAGATATGCTATTTTCAAAATGCCCACACAGTGTCGAGTGTGCAAAACACAGAGAAAACGAGGGATGAAGTTTTGGCAAGTGTTGGACGCGGTGTGCATAGATGACAATGGGGGCCCACATGTCAATAAAGGCATAGGCAAAAAAATTGGAGATATTTTCCCTGCACAGGTGGAATCGAACCCGGGCGGAACAGCTGTCGGGTAGTGTCACTTGGCCACTAGGCTAGTTCAGTAGTTTCATTACTAATAAGGCACTTCCTTAGGTGGTTGGATCCCCTCCTACACCTTTGTGCGCTCGTCGCGACGCCGCTGTCTGCCATTGTGAACATGCTGAACAAACAAGAGGAATCTGGAGAGGACTGTACGTGGAGAGGCGGACAGGCAGGACCCACCAGGTCTATGGCCATACGCAAGCAAGTGCCTAATCGAAAAAAATACTTCCTCCTAATGCTATACTAACATTGGGGCCCACGAGTTTGTCAACATAGTTACATTTTTTTAGGTGCTTCAATGTAGTTACTATAGGAGATAAATTCACAACAAAGTCGGGGAGCTGGCAGGTATCATTTATTATCACTGGGGCAGCAAGTATCAGCTGGGTTTTGGGCTGCCCCGTCTAGGCTTTCTTTTTTAACAGTGTAGCCCACGACATGCTGGTTTGTATTTTCTTGAGGTCCATAATGCATCGACCGTCCTATGGACCTCCCATCCGAGGTTTTATGTTTCGTGAAACATCGGCAGCCCAATTTATGTATTTTTTTTGAAGAAAACACAGAGGTCTGTTCTATTTTTCTATATAAAAATAGGAACGTGTGGTCCAACTTATGTTTCCCTTCTAATTGTATTATATATATTTAAATTATTTTATATGTTATTATATATTATTTTTATTGTCATCATATATTTAACAGATACTTACATATGTAAGAAAACAATATCCCACATCTTATTAACTTATAAAAATAATTTCTTAACAATAAAATCCTGGATTTTTTTTGGCACGAAAATCCTAGTGATTGTGTACAAAAGCTTGGTAAGATTTAAGGACGAATGTAATAATAAATCACTTATTATTTAGATATATTTATAACAAAATGCTCAGCCCCTGTTTATTTTTTGATAACATCGCTGGCCCAACCCAACATTATAATTAGAATCAGCCCACCAAAATCGTGTATTTTGAGAAAGTGCAAATGACCTATAATTTTTTAGGAAAAAAATAAATGGGCCGCATGGACGCTACATTATTTGTTCACCCAGCTCAGCTAATGGACTATAATTCAAAAAAAAGATCAAATTGACTATATATTCTACCCCGAAAAAAAGACTGTAAATTCTGAAAAATGGGTTGAATACGTGCCACATTTTTGGAGGCTGAAATGTGGGCCAATAGGTAGAAGCCAACACAAGTCATTGTCAACTTAGTCAACAAATGATTTTGACATTGTTTAGCCATTGGATTTACATCAAACGACCGGCATCCATCTTCAATCTCTCGTCTTCTTCCTCCAGCGCCGCCGGGACCACCTCCCGCCTCCTGCTACTAGCAGCTCTGTTTAGCACGCTTTGCTGTGAAGAGCTACTCCATCGTTGGCCAGGCCATCCCTCCACCCCTCCATACTTCCTGTTCTTCTCCACCGACTGCTAAACCACACCGCACCAGAAACAGTTAACCCTCGTACACCTCTCCGTATGCGACTCTACTCCCGCGTCTTCCAATCTCCGGCTCGTTGCTGTCCGGGGCCTCGCCGTCGTCCACCACCTTGGATGCGCTCGGCGCGGCGTGGTCAACATGGTCAACGAACGACACCGTCGGAAGTAGACTGTGGGTGGAGAGGCTGACAACTGGATCCATGGCCGCACGCAAGGAAATGCCTCCTTATTACGCGCAAAAAAATGATTCCTCCACCTGACAGCTGGGACCCATCGGAAGGGCCTCTGTTTTTCGCGAAAAAAATTTCCCTCCCGCTGACAGGTCGGACCCACCAGCTATATCTTCGCACGCAAGGAAGTGCCTCCTTATTATGCACAAAAAATGAATACCTCACCCTGCTAGCTGGGACCCACCATAGTGGGAGGCTGACTTGTGGGCCAACTAAGTTGACGGGGACGGAGGGCTTTGTCAACTTAATCAATATGAACGATTCTAGCTCCAGTGACCGTACGATGTCCATCCAACGGCCGTAGTGCTTCTTCAACCTCTGGTCTTCTTGCTCCAGCTGCCCAAACAAGCGCCGATCATGCCGTGTGTGAAGGAAATATGCCCTAGAGGCAATAATAAAGTTATTATCTATTTCCTTATTTCATGATAAATGTTTATTATTCATGCTAGAATTGTATTAACCGGAAACATAATACATGTGTGAATACATAGACAAACATAGTGTCACTAATATGCCTCTACTTGACTAGCTCATTAATCAAAGATGGTTAAGTTTCCTAACCATAGACATGAGTTGTCATTTGATTAACGGGATCACATAATTAGGAGAATGATGTGATTGACTTAACCCATTCTGTTAGCTTAGCACTTGATCGTTTAGTATGTTGTTGTTGCTTTCTTCGTGACTTATACATGTTCCTACAACTATGAGATTATGCAACTCCTGTTTATCGGAGGAACATTTTGTGTGCTACCAAACGTCACAACGTAACTGGGTGATTATAAAGGAGCTCTATAGGTGTCTCCGAAGGTACATGTTGGGTTGGCGTATTTCGAGATTAGGATTTGTCACTCCGAATGTCGGAGAGGTATCTCTGGGCCCTCTCGGTAATGCACATCACTATAAGCCTTGCAAGCAATGTGACTAATGAGTTAGTTGCGGGATGATGCATTACGTTACGAGTAAAGAGACTTTTCGGTAACGAGATTGAACTAGGTATTGAGATACCGACGATCGATTCTCGGGCAAATAACATACCGATGACAAAAGGAACAACGTATGTTGTTATGCGGTTTGACCGATAAAGATCTTCGTAGAATATGTGGGAGCCAATATGAGCATCCAGGTTCTGCTATTGGTTATTGACCGGAAACGTGTCTCGGTCATGTCTACATAGTTCTCGAACCCGTAGGGTACGCACGCTTAAGGTTTCGATGACAGTTATATTATGAGTTTATGAGTTTTGATGTACCAAAGGAGTTCGGAGTCCCGGATGAGATCGGGGACATGACGAGGAGTGTTGAAATGGTCAAGACGTAAAGATTGATATATTGGACGACTATATTCGGACTTCGGAAAGGTTCCGAGTGATTCGGGTATTTTTCGGAGTACCGGAGAGTTACAGGAATTCGCCGGGGAGTATATGGGCCTTATTGGGCCATACGGGAATAGAGGAGAGAGGCCGAAAGGAAGGAGGCCTGCACCCCCCCTCTGGTCCGAATTGGACAAGGGGTACAACCCCCTTTTCCTTCTCCCTCCCCCCTCTTTCCTTCTCTCCTACTCCAACAAGGAAAGGAGGAGTCCTACTCCCGGTGGGAGTAGGACACACCCCTTGGCGCGCCCTCCTCCTTGGCTGGCCGCCTCCCCCCTTGATCCGTTATATACGGGGGCAGGGGGCACCCCAGAGGAACAACAATTGATCTCTTGATCTCTTAGCCGTGTGCGGTGCCCCCCTCCAACATAGTCCTTGATCATATTGTAGCGGTGCTTAGGCGAAGCCCTGCGACGGTAGAACATCAAGATCGTCACCACGCCGTTGTGCTGACGGAACTCTTCCCCGACATTCTGCTGGATCAGAGTACAGGGATCGTCATCGAGCTGAACGTGTGCTAGAACTCAGAGGTGCCGTAGTTTCTGTGCTTGATTGGTCGGGTCGTGAAGACATACGACTACATCAACCGCGTTGTTCTAACGCTTCCGCTTTTGGTCTACGAGGGTATGTGGACAATACTCTCCCCTCTCGTTGCAATGCATCACCATGATCTTGCGTGTGCGTAGGATTTTTTTTGAAATTACTACGTTTCCCAACAGTGGCATCCGAGCCTGGTTTTATGCGTAGATGTTATATGCACGAGTGGAACACAAATGAGTTGTGGGCGATACAAGTCATACTGCTTACCAGCATGTCATACTTTGGTTCGGCGGTATTGTTGGATGAAGCGGCCCGGACCGACATTACGTGTACGCTTACGCGAGACTGGTTCTACCGACGTGCTTTGCACACAGGTGGCTGGCGGGTGTCTGTTTCTCCAACTTTAGTTGAACCGAGTGTGGCTACGCCCGGTCCTTGCGAAGGTTAAAACAACACTAACTTGACGAACTATCGGTGTGGTTTTGATGCGTAGGTAAGAACGGTTCTTGCTCAGCTCGTAGCAGCCACGTAAAATTTGCAACAACAAAGTAGAGGACGTCTAACTTGTTTTTGCAAGGCTTGTTGTGATGTGATATGGTCAAGACGTGATGAGATATAAATTGTTGTATGAGATGATCATGTTTTGTTGAAGTTATCGGCAACTGGCAGAAGCCTTATGGTTGTCTCATTTTTGCATAAGATGCAAGCGCCAAATAATTGCTTTACTTTATTGCTATGCGATAGCAATAGTTGCAAGAGCAATAGTTGGCGAGACGACCATGTGACGACACATTGATATAGATCAAGATGATGGAGATCATGGTGTCGTGCCGGTGATGATAGATATCATGACAATACTTTGGAGATGGAGATCAAAGGCGCAAGATGATCATGGCCATATCATGTCACATATTTTGATTGCATATGATGTTTATCTTTTATACATCTTATTTTGCTTAGTTTGACGGTCGCATTTTAAGATGATCTCTCACTAATTATCAAGAAGTGTTCTCCCTGAGTATGCACCGTTGAGAAAGTTCTTCGTGCTGAGACACCACGTGATGATCGGGTGTGATAGGCTCTATGTTCAAATACAACGGGTGCAAAACAGTTGCACACACAGAATATTCAGGTTAAACTTGACGAGCCTAGCAAATACAGATATGGCCTGGAGCACGGAGACCGAAAGGTCGAACGTCAATCATATAGTAGATATGATCAACATAGTGATGTTCACCATTGAAAACTACTCCATCTCACGTGATGATCGGACATGGTTTAGTTGATATGGATCACGTGATCACTTAGATGACTAGGGCGATGTCTGTCTAAGTGGGAGTTCTTAAGTAATATGATTAATTGAACTTAAATTTATCACGAACTTAGTCCTGGTAGTATTTTGCAAATTATGTTGTAGATCAATAGCTTGCATTGTTGCTTTCAATGTTTATTTTGATATGTTCCTAGAGAAAACTGTGTTGAAAGATGTTAGTAGCAATGATGCGGATTGGATCCATGATCTGAGGTTTATCCTCATTGCTGCACAGAAGAATTATGTCCTTGATGCACCGCTAGGTGACAAACCTATTGCAGGAGCAGATGCAGACGTTATGAACGTTTGACTAGCTCAAAATGATGACTACTTGATAGTTTAGTGCACCATGCTTAAAAGGCTTAGAATCGGGACTTCAAAGACATTTTGAACATCATGGACCATATGAGATGTTCCAGGAGTTGAAGTTAATATTTCCAGCAAATACCCGAGTTGAGAGATATGAAGTCTCCAACAAGTTCTATAGCTAAAAGATGGAGGAGAATCTCTCAACTAGTGAGCATGTGCTCAGATTGTCTGGGTACTTCAATCGCTTGAATCAAGTGGGAGTTAATCTTCCAGATAAGATAGTGATTAACAGAATTCTCTAGTCACCATCACTAAGTTACTAGAACTTCGTGATGAACTATAGTATGCAAGGGATGACGAAAACGATTCCCGAGCTCTTCGTGATGTTGGAATCGGTGAAGGTAGAAATCAAGAAAGAGCATCAAGTGTTGATGATTGACAAGATAACTAGTTTCAAGAAAAGGGCAAAAGGGAAAGAAAGGGAAACTTCAAGTAGAATGGCAAACAAGTTGTCACTCCCGTGAAGAAGCCCAAAGCTGGACCAAAGCCTGAAACTGAGTGCTTACACTGCAAAGGAAATGGTCACTAGAAGCGGAAATGCCCTGAATATTTGGTGGATAAGAAGGATGGCAAAGTGAACAAGGGTATATTTGATATACAGGTTATTGATGTGTGCCTTACTAGTGTTAATAGTAGCCCCTGTGTATTTGATACTTGTTCGGTTGCTAAGATTAGTAGCTCAAAACAGGAGTTACAGAATAAACAGAGACTAGTTGAAGGGGAAGTGACGATGAGTGTTGGAAGTAGTTCCAAGATTGATATGATCATCATCGCACACTCCCTATACTTTCGGGATTAGTGTTAAACCTAAATAAATGTTATTTGGCATTTGCGTTGAGCATGAATATGATTTGATCATGTTTATTGCAATACGGTTATTCATTTAAAGTCAGAGAATAATTGTTGTTCTGTTTACATGAATAAAACCTTCAAATGGTCATACACCCAATGAAAATAGTTTGTTTGATCTCGATCGTAGTGATACACATATTCATAATATTGATGCCAAAAGATGCAAAATTAATAATGATAGTGCAACTTATTTGTGGCACTGTCATTTGAGTCATATCGGTGTAAAGCGCATGAAGAAACTCCATAAAGATGGATTTTTGGAATCACTTGGTTATGAATCATTTGATGCTTGCAAACCGTGCCTTTTGGGCAAGATGACTAAAACTCTGTTCTCCGAAACAATGGAACGAGCTACTGACTTATTGGAAATAATACATACCGATGTATGCGATCCGATGAGTGTTAAGGCTCGCGGCGTGTATCGTTATTTTCTAACCTTCACAGATGATTTGAGCAGATATGGGTATATCTACTTGATGAAACATAAGTCTGAAACATTTGAAAAGTTCAAAGAATTTCAGAGTGAAGTGGAAAATCATCGTAACAAGAAAAATAAAGTTTCTACGATCTAATCATGGAGACGAATATTTGAGTTATGAGTTTGGTCTTCATTTGAAACAATGTGAAATAGTTTCGCAACTCACGCCACCTGGAACACCACATGTAATGGTGTGTCCGAACGTCGTAATCGTACTTTACTAGATATGGTGCGATCTATGATGTCTCTTATCGGTTTACCACTATTGTTTTGGGGTTATGCATTAGAGACAGCTGCATTCACGTTTAATAGGGCACCATCTAAATCCGTTGAGACAACACCGTATGAACTATGGTTTAGCAGTAAACCTAAGCTGTCGTTTCTTAAAGTTTGGAGTTGCGATGCTTATATGAAAAACGTTTTCAACCTGATAAGCTCGAACCCAAATCGGAGAAGTGCGTCTTCATAAAATACCCAAAGGAAACTGTTGGGTACACCTTCTATCACAGATCCAAAGGCAAAACATTCGTTGCTAAGAATGGATCCTTTCTAGAGAAGGAGTTTCTCTCGAAATAAGTGGGGAGGAAAGTAGAGCTTGATAAGGTAATTTGCACCTTCTCCCGAATTGGAAAGTAGTTCATCACAAAAATCAGTTCCAGTGATTCCTACACCAATTAGTGACGAAGCTAATGATGATGATCATGAAACTTCAGATCAAGTTACTACAAAACCTCGTAGGTCTTCCAAAGTACAGTCCGGACCAGAGTGGTACGGTAATCCTATTCTGGAAGTCATGTTACTAGACCATGATGAACCTACGAACTATGAGGAAGCGATGATGAGCCCAGATTCGGCGAAATGGCTTGAGGCCATGAAATCTGAGATGGGATCCATGTATGAGAACAAAGTGTGGAATTTGGTGGAGTTACCCGATGATCGGCAAGTCATATTGTATAAATGGATCTTCAAGAGGAAGACAGATGTTGATAGTAGTGTTACTATCTGCAAAGCTCGACTTGCGCAAAAAGGTTTTCGACAAGTTCAAGGTGTTGACTACAATGAGATTTTCTCAACTATAGCGATGCTTAAATCTGTCCGAATCATGTTAGCAATTGCCACATTTTATGAAATCTGGCAAATGGATGTCAAAACTGCATTCCTTAATGGTTTTCTTAAAGAAGAGTTGTATATGATGCAACCAGAAGGTTTTGTCAATCCTAAAGGTGATAACAAAATGTGCAAGCTCCAGCGATCCATCTATGGACTGGTGCAAGCATCTCAGAGTTGGAAAATACGCTTTGATAAGTTGATCAAGCATATAGTTTTATACAGACTTGCGGTGAAGCCTGTATTTACAATAAAGTGAGTGGGAGTACTACCGCCTTTCTGATAAATATATGTGAGTAACATATTGTTGATCAGAAATGATGTAGAATTTTTCTGGAAAGCATAAAGGAGTATTTGAAAGGAGTTCTTTAAAAGAAAGACCTCGGTAAAGCTACTTACATATTGAGCATCAAAATCTATTGAGATAGATCAAGACGCTTGATAAGTTTTTCAGTAAGTACATACCTTGTCAAGATTTTGAAGTAGTTCAAAATGGAATAGTCAAAGAAAGAATTCTTGCCTGTGTTGCAAAGGTGTGAAATTGAGTAAGACTCAAATCCCGACCACGGCAGAAAATAGAAAAGAGAATGAGAGTCATTCCCTACACCTCATTCATAGGTTCTATAAAGTATGCTATGCTATGTACCAGACCTATTGTATACCTTGTTCTGAATTTGGTAAGGGAATACAATAGTGATCTAGGAGTAGATCACTGGATATTGGTCAAGAATATCCTTAGTGAGGACTAAGGAAATATTTCTCGATTATGGAGGTGATAAAAGAGCCCATCATAAAGAGTTACATCGGTGCAAGCTTTTACACTGATCCAGATTGTCGGGGAAACTGATCCACGAACACCTATGGGACCGGCGGACCAAGCCCCTTTCGGTTCGGCGGGGGGCGGAGGTCACACGAAGAGCAGATCGAGGCGAAGCACACGAGCAATTTACCCAGCTTCGGAGCTCTCCGGAGAGATAATACTCCTACTGCTGCTTGTCTGATTGTATTGTGTTCTTGCTCGGGAGCGCTGAATGCTACAGTACACTCTAGCTGCTAACGAAACCGTGTGTGATATTCTGGGCTCTAACCCCCCCTACGTTGTGCATGGGCCTCCTTTTATATGTTCAAGGGGTCACCCACAGGTGGCAACGCAGACAAGGGTAAAAATGGAAAAGAAGTTGCAGCTGGTACAACCACCTGCACAGTGCATCCTACCTAACCCTGATGGCAGGGGACAAAGGCATTAAATGCCCGTCTGCATCGCCCAAACAGTGTAAAAAGGGACCGTCAGGGGTGCCACCGCTCGCCATGATGGCAGTCTTGTCAGCTTCGCATGCCACCGCGCACCGCTGGCTGCACAGCCTCTCGCCACGAGCGCCTGGAAAGGCCCCCAGAGCGACACGTTGGTGGATGTGCTGGAGCGTGGGTACAGAGTGTTAGCCTGCCGCGGCAAGCGCCTTGCCTTGTCGGGTCCGGAAGCTTGTCGCTCACCGGGCCTTGCCGGGACGCGCGGCGCGTCGCAGCAAGTTCCTTGAAATGCCTTGGTTGGCCTTCCCGGCAAGCTCCTCTTGCTGGGGCCTTGTCTCCTGAGCTTAAATACTTCGTTCCTGAATGGCTCCAAAGGAACCATGGAGGGCCTCGGCGGTCATCCGGCAAGCCTTGCCGCGGGGCGCTGCAACTGCCCGTGCACAAGTTCGGGATACTAGGGTACCCCCACTCTAGTACACCGACAGGAGCCCCCGGGCCTGGGCCACACATGGTGCCGAGCGCTGTTGGGCCAGGCCCAAAATAGGGCACGGGCACGCGCGGCCTGGATTACGCCGTATCTTACTCCGTATCCACCGCGCCCTCCCCAACGGCACGCGTCGAATGCGGCATCGTGGGAGAGATCGTGGGTGGTTTCTTTATTCGGAAGGGCGAAACGTCCGCCCCCTCCCTCTTTATAAGCAGGGGAAACAGGGGCAGTTTGCCTACTTCGCCGGTTGCTACTTCATTCTCGAAAATCTCCGCCGCTCCCCCCTTCTTCCCGAAGCCGAAAGAGAGCAGCGCTCCGCCCCCATTGCCACCGGCGCCACCAACGCCGTCGACCTCCCCCGCCACCTCCACCATGGCTCCGAAAGCCGACAAGGGGAAGGGCGTGAAATCGGTCGAGGCGCAGCGGCTCGCGGCGCTGCGGAAGGAGCGGGCCGTCTTCCCCCCTCAGCTTGACGCAAAGGAGCTGAGGGAGTACTACTACCTTTTCTGGTCGACGGAGACGCGAGCGCATCCGCGCACGAGGGTACTCCCGGCTACCGCTTCAACATTGGATCCGAACGGGTATCCCTTCTCCGCGCTGTTCTTCTACTACGGGCTCTGCCCGCCCTTCTCTAAATTCTTCTGAGATATCATGAACACCTACGGGTTCCGCCTCCTTGATTTCACCCCCAATGCCATTCTGACCATGGCAGTTTTCGCACATCTGTGCGAAAACTTTGTCGGAGTCCACCCAAACGTAGCCCTTTTCCGCCACTTCTTCATGCCTCGAGTCGAGAGAGGAGAGACCCTTGCCGGAGGAATCGCCTGGATCTCGAGGGTCGGCAAGAAGGAAGCCTATCTGGAGGGAGAGCTCCGCAGCAAATGGGATGAATGGAGAGCAGAGTGGTGCTGGGTCGTCGAGGAGAACCCGCAGCCATTTACTGCCCTGCGCCAAGCCCCAATAGTATGCGGCAACGGTTGGAGTAATGTGGCCCCGAAAGATGATAGGCTGAAGATTGCCGTCACCCGCATCCTTCGCCTCAGGCTTGCCGGGCTCACTGTAGGCGCTGTAGGCGTAGATTTCCTTCGCCGCCGCATCGCCCCCCTGCAGGAGAGGGGGAGACCCGCCTGGGAGTTCCAAAACTCGGCGGATATCATGAGGCTGCACCCAGGCCTCAACTTCAACTTCACTGTTCTGGAGCTGGACGCGATGCTCCTAGAGCTGTTCAAGCGTGATCCCCAGCATCCATTCATGTTGCCGCGGGACGTCGTTCCGCTGTGCAACAATTCTTCGCTTGACCGCATCCGCGCAATGATGCTGTTGTGCGACTCTCACGGAATCGTTCCAACCTGGCAAGAGCCGGCAGACGCCATCGTGCAGGAGTTCTTCGATGGCTTGGTCGAAGTGCCGGTCCGCGCTGATGAGCAGAAGAGCCTCACCCGCGACACCACCGATGCGGAGATGCAGCGCATCGCCACCAGGCTAGAAGAGGCGGCAGCAGCCGCTGCCGCGGGCGTGTTTGGGTTCACCGTGGAGGAGGCAGAGGCAGCAGAGGCGGCAAGCCTTGCCGAGCGAGAGGAGTTCGCCGGCGAGGAAGAGCTCGCCGGGCCTGAAGCTGAGCCGAGCGAGCCCGGCGAGGAAGAGCTTGTCGGGCCCGAGCCTTCAGACAGCTTGCCGCAGGCGGAGCCCCCGGCCCCGCCAAGAAGGCGTCTCCGCAAGGCCGGGGACACAGCGGGGCGGCAGACGAGCCAACAGCCGCCGAGCCGTGCAACACGCTCTACCGCGGCAAGCACTGTTGCCGCGGGAGCGCCTCACGCCGCTGCGGCAACTGGAGCGGGGTCTTCCCGGTCCACCGCCACTGCTCCTGCCAAGCGGGCGAGGGAGCCTACTCCTCCGCCTCGTCGCACCGGAGGCGAGCCGGACTTCGATCTCTCCGCGCTCAGCTCCGACGAGGAAGAAGAAGAGTAAAATCCCTTGCCGTTCTTGTTGTTCTTCGATCTTTGTTGGCTTTCGTCTTGTATCTGACTTGCTTCGATCTGAATCCATTCCTTTTCAGGACGCTGGCCCAGAGAGCAGCGAAGAGAGCCAAGGCCCCGGTGATTGTCATCGAAGATGATCCCACCGTGTCAGCAGGGGGTGTGTCTGAGACCACCTTGATGGACCCGGCAACTACTCCCCAAAGCAGCCCCCAGCGTAAGTTTATAGTTTACTTCCTGCCGTCAGGCGTGCATGGGTGCTCTTTTCTCTACTGATATCTTGACTGTTGGATTTGTGTAGGAGCAGAGCAACCTCACCAGGAGGGCCCGGAGGCCGCTCCCGAAGTGCTATCTGCTTTGACTACGCCGCCGAGGGAGGATTCCCCGGCAAGGGAGCGTTCTCCGGCAAGGGGCAGTTCTCCGGCAAGGGACAACGCCAGTGATCCTCCGGTGGTTGAGACCACGACTGCAGATCCTAGCACAGGTACCCCTTTTGCCTGAAAACTTCCCTTGGGTTCTTCTTCTTCTGATTTTCTTTTTGAATATTCGCTTGACCTTTCTCCCCTCTTCGGTCGTCAGATCCACTTGCCACGGAGCCCATGGAAACCGAGGCCGCCGGTGAGGAGAACGTGCGCGGCAACAACGACGACGCCGCGGCCACCGAAGAAGAGGCCAATGCTGATGATCCCGCCGGCGAAGAGGCCGCCAAGGCTGCCGCCGCAGAAGCAGGCGAGGGATCCAGCGATCGCACTGACGGCCCCGAGGCCGCAGGAGCGCCAGGCGCTATGCCGACCGCCGATCCCTCCGCCGATGCTGCAGAGCCAGGCTCCGAAGAGCCCCAGTCCGGCGCCTACTTGAAGGCCGGCGACGGTATCTTCATCAAGCTCCCCTGGGCGTCAAGCTCCAGGGCGCCGGTCGAGGGAGAAACCTTGGATGGAGAGGTGCTCGCCTCCGCAGGGTTGACGGTAGTCGACGCGCCAAGCAGTAGCAGCGATGAGCCTGAAGAGGAGCGGCTGCTGCAGAAGCTAACGTCGCTCTACCGTGCCCGACAAGCCAAGCTGGCCTCCGGTCAAGTCCGGCAAGAGCTCTAATGCCCACTCCGGCAAGCGCACCTCTTCGGAGTGCTGCGCTACCATCGAGGACGCACCATCGAGCTCCACCGGCAAGTGTAAGAAGACAATGGAAGCTCCACCAGAGACCAAGAAGGTGTCCGCCAAGGAGGATGGCACTGGTGGTACCTTCACCATCAGTGCCACTCTTGACCCTAAATAGGAAAGCGCGCTCGTTGCTTTCCTGCGGGCGAATGTCGACGTGTTTGCATGGCAACCGTCTGACATCCCCGATGTTCCCAGGAAAGTAATCGAGCACCATCTTGCCGTCTGTCCTCATGCACGGCCCGTCAAGCAGAAAGTCAGGAAACATGCATTGGAGTGCCAAGAATTCATTGCAGAAGAGATCAAGATATTGGAAGCAGCAGGCCTTGTCAGAGGAGTGCTCCATCCTACGTGGTTGGCCAATCCTGTAGTCGTGCGCAAGGCAAACGGGAAATGGAGGCTTTGTATTGACTTTACCGATGTTAATAAAGCTTGTCCCAAAGACCCATTTCCCTTGCCGCGCATTGACCAGATTGTTGACTCCACGGCCGGATGTGACTTGCTTTCATTTCTTGATGCATACTCAGGATATCATCAGATCTTCATGGCAGAAGAGGATGAGGAGAAGACCGCATTCATTACCCCATGTGGCACATACTGTTTCGTACGGATGCCTTTCGGTTTGAAGAATGCTGGTTCAACATTTGCAAGGGTAGTCCAGGACGCTTTTGAACCGCAAATACACAGAAATGTGGAAGCCTACATGGATGACATAGTGGTCAAGAGCAAGGACAAGGTGACCCTAATTCAAGATTTAGACGAAACCTTTGCAAATCTGCGCAAGATCAACCTCAAGCTTAACCCCGAGAAGTGTGTATTTGGAGTCCCCTCCGGCAAGCTTCTCGGGTTCTTCGTGTCTCAGCGGGGAATTAAAGCCAATCCCGACAAGATCAAGGACATTGAGCAGACAGAAGCACCAAAGCGCGTCAAGGATGTACGGAGACTTGCCGGTTGCGTAGCTGCTCTCAGCAGGTTTATCTCTAGGTCTGCTGAGCGCGCCCTGCCATTTTTCAAAATATTGAAAAAGGCAGGACCAATGAAATGGACTCCGGAAGCGGAGGCCGCACTGTAGGACTTGAAGAGATACTTGTCCTCCACTCCAACACTTGTCGCACCTAAGCCACAAGAGAAGTTGCTGCTATATATAGCGGCGACCAATCAAGTGGTTAGTGCCGCGTTAGTAGCGGAGAGAGAGGCGGATGATGAGCCAGCAACCACGGCAGACACATCCAGCGACAAGCAGGGGACTTCACCGGCAAGTTCTGGTCCCGACAAGGATGGATCTGCGCAGGAGCATGAGAAGATGTAGAAGAGAATGGTGCAGTGCCCAGTTTACTTTGTCAGTTCCCTTCTGCAGGGGGCTAGGTCAAGGTACTCTGGTGTGCAGAAATTGCTTTTTGGCCTCCTCATGGCCTCGAGAAAGCTGCGCCATTACTTCCAAGCACATGAGATCACGGTTGTCACTCACTTTCCGTTGAAGAGGATACTGCAAAATCCAGAAGCAACAGGCAGGATTGTCGAGTGGGCACTAGAACTGTCAAGCAGAGCATTGGCAGAGTTCATAGCAGAGTGGACGCCAACACCAGATGAAGAAATTCCAGAGACGAGCATCCCTGTCAAGGAAGCAAGCAAAGAGTGGCTGATGTACTTTGATGGTGCCTTCTCGCTGCAAGGCGCCGGTGCTGGCATGCTACTTGTTGCACCCACCGGAGAGCATCTCAAGTACGTAGTCCAGATGCACTTTCCCAAGGAGCAAGCAACGAACAATACTTCAGAGTATGAAGGTTTGCTTGCCGGCCTCAGGATCGCAGCAGACCTTGGGATCAAGAAGCTCATTGTCAGGGGTGACTCACAGCTTGTCGTCCGCCAAGTGAACAAGAGTTATCAGAGTCCGTTAATGGAAGCTTACGTTGATGAAGTGAGAAAACTAGAAGAGCACTTTGATGGCCTGCGGATGGAGCATGTTCCAAGAGCTCAGAACGACATTGCCGACGGCCTGTCAAAGTGCGCCGCACTTAAGTTACCTGTGGAACCAGGGATCTTTGTGCTCAAGCTGACTCAACCATCCGTAACGCCATCAACTGGACAGAGCAAGAAGAGGAAGTTGTTTTCTAGTGACTATTTTCTGGCAGAGCTTCCCGAAGCCGCCTCCAGGAAGTTCCTCAGGATCAACACCAAGAGTGCTGAGGAGCAGTCTGCTCCGGCAAACCTTAGGGTTTGTTCCGTTGAAGCAGACGCTCCCGACAAGTTTTGCTCCGACAAGCATGCCGGGGAACATCAAGCTCCGGCAGAGCCACAAGTTCTTGCCGTAGAAGCGGATGTTCCCGCAGCAGCAGATGTGCCTTTAGTCCTTGTTGTCGAGCCACAAGCTCCAGCATGGGCACAACAGATTGTCCATTTCCTTCAGACAGGAGAACTTCCCGAAGAGCAAGAAGAAGCGGAAAGAGTAGCCCGGCAGTCAAGTGTGTACCAGTTTGTCGACAACATACTGTACAGAAGAAGACTCAACGGTGTGAAATTGAAGTGTATTCACCGGGAAGACGGATAAAAGCTGTTGGCAGAGATACATGGAGGTATATGTGGTCACCACATTGGCGCAAGAGCACTTGCCGGCAAAGCGTTCCGGCAAGGTTTCTTTTGGCCGACAGCCCTCTAGGATGCAACTGCACAAGTAACCAAGTTTGAAGCGTGCCAGTTCCATTCCAAGCAGATACACCAGCCAACTCAAGCTCTCCAGACGATCCCTTTATCCTGGCCATTTTCGGTCTGGGGGCTCGATATCCTCGGCCCCTTCCCCCGAGCTGTCGGGGGCTTTGAGTACTTGTACGTTGCAATCGACAAGTTCACAAAGTGGCCAGAAGTGGAACCAGTGAGGAAGGTGACAACATAGTCAGCAGTCAAGTTCTTCAGGTCGATTGTTTGCCGTTTCGGGATCCCTAATAGGATCATCACCGACAACGGCATGCAATTTACGAGCCGCACCTTCATGCAGCACGTCCAAGATCTTGGTGCCAAGGTCTGCTTCGCTGCTGTTGCTCATCCGAGAAGCAACGGTCAAGCGAAGAGGGCAAATGCTGAAGTGCTGCGCGGGCTCAAGACCAGAACTTTCGACAGGCTGCGCAAGTGCGGAAGGAACTGGATTGAGGAGCTGCCGGTGGTTCTTTGGTTGATCAGGTCGACGCCAAATCGAGCCACTGGCCAGACACCTTTCGCTCTAGTCTATGGAGTAGAGGCAGTTCTCCCCACGGAACTCGTATACGGGTCACCTCGAGTGCTCGCTTATGATGAGCTTGAGCAAGAGCAGCTACGACAAGATGACGCGCTGCTCCTTGAGGAGGACCATCTTCAGGCTACTGTATGAGCTGCTCGATACCAGCAAGCTTTGCGCCGCTACCATAGCCGCAAAGTTAACGCCAGAAGTTTCGAGGAAGGCGACCTTGTTCTTCGGCGCGTTCAGTCCGCCAAGAATTCAAACAAGTTGACACCAAAGTGGGAAGGCCCTTATCGGGTGAAACGAGTCACTAGGCCTGGCGCTGTCCGCCTTGAGACCGAAGATGGCGTACCGGTGAGCAACTCCTGGAACATTGAGCATCTTCGTAAGTTTTACCCGTAGGGCGCGGTTGCCGGAACCCGTTCCGGCAACCACCTTTTGTACAAGTCTTGCCGATGTTGCATGTAATCCTTTGTACAAAGCCGGGCGCAGATCTCGTGCATAAGTAAAGCTCATGTGCTCCACACATCTTGTCAATTTCATGCTTTTTACTTTATATTTGCATGCGTTATCTGACACTTTGTGCAGCACCTACCCCCGGTAAGCAATAACGAGCCATAAGGCTCCATGCCTTTATATTTTCTCTTCTTTCTTTTTCTCAAAAAGGAAAGGAAGATTCCCTCGCACACAAGTTTGCCGGGGGGGAATGAAGAAGATACTGGTGTGGACCAGGCATCGTTCAAGGAAGTTTCGCCTTACCGGGAAGCAAACGACAGAAAAGCTAAGTTGCCAAAGTTTGAGCAATCAGTTTTAAAATTTTAAGTTATCTCCTCGAACACCGTACTTTGTATGGAAAACCTGTGCGCGAAGGAACCAACTCGTAGCTAGTTGTGCCCTTACTTTGTTTCGAGTCCGCTCAACAATTTAAGTGAGCTGCGACTAGTTGCGACAAGGTTTCTTGTCGGAAGCAGCACCGCCAGCAGGCTGCTGACGTCCCGCACTCAGCACTCGCGGCCCAGGTGCCTGCACCGACAAGTTCCCTAAAAGTGTAGGGTAAAAACATACAAAGGAAGGGATCAAGTAAAAGGAATAACGTAGCAAATCTCTACCCAAAATAGAGTTATATTACAAGATAGCTTGTCGCGGCTCTAATAGATGTTCTCGTAACATGACCAGCAGCGACAAAGAGAAAATGGGCAGCCTAATCTACGCGATCGCCCTCAACCCTCTTGATCTCGCTCACCTTGTCCACAATGGGTGCGATAAGGGCCTTGAGCGCATCCAGATCAGCATCCGACGGCAAGGATTTGAGGACGTTGGTGAGGTTGAGGCCTGGATTGCGGAAGGCCACCTTCACCAGCACCTTCTGAAGAACCCCCGCACAGATCCTGCGCGACTCGTCGGCCAGCTGCTTTGGGATCTTCTCCCGGAGTCGCTGGAGGGCAGTCGCCACGCCCTTGAAGAACAGGCTGAGCTTGGCGCTGGGTTGGAGGTGCTCGTCGGAGGAGTACCCGAGCTCCTCCATCCCCAGCTGCGCTAGCTCCCCGTCGATGGCGGCGGCAATATTCACCAGACCCTCAGTCCAGTGCTCCACAGTCTCCCTGAAGGCGTCGTGGGCGGCAGCAGCATTCGCCAGTAGTGCCTCGTCAGCCTTGATCTTCTCCGACAAGGCCACCTCCCGCTCCCTGGCGCCGTCCAACGTCTGAGTCAAAGTAGCCAACTTCAACTCAAGATCCGCATTGGAGTCCTTGGCGGCGCTAAGCTCCTTGCTCCTCTCTGCAAGGAGACCTTGCAGCTCACCATGAGCGGCAGCATCCTTCTCGCGCTCACGCTTGAGAGCGGCAAGCTCCTCGCCGCTCGCCCGGAGATCGGCTTCCAGCTGCGCCACCTTTGTCTCCAGCTCCTTCTTGGCGGCCTCGGCAGCTGCGGCAGCATCCTTTGCCTCCTTGAGAGCCCCGCCAATCGCTTGCTCGCGCGCGGCAAGCTCCTCCTCGTGGCTGTCAAGATTGACCTTGCGCTGCGCCAACTCTCCTTCCTACGTGAATAAGCTTTCGGCGACAAGCCGTTGCTTCTCTTCAGCTTCAGCCTTCTCAAGGAGGAAGGCTTTCCGCTCCTCGAGAAGTTGCTCCCGCTCCTCCGCCAAGGACCGGAGAGCTTCCTGCCTGAGGCCTCGGAGCTCCTCCGCGCACTTCTCAATATCAACTCCCGCCTTCGCGACAAGCGCTTCTCGGGAGGCCAGCTTGGCTTGTTGGGCACGATAGAGCGACGTCAGCTTCCGCAGCAGCCGCTCCTCTTCAGGCTCGTCGCTGCTGCTGCTTGGTGCGTCGACTATCGTCAACCCTGCGGAGGCGAGCACCTCTCCATCCAAGGTTTCTCCCTCGACCGGCGCCCTGGAGCTTGATGCCCAGGGGAGCTTGATGAAGATACCATCGCCGGCCTTCAAGTAGGCACCGGACTGGGGCTCTTCGGAGCCTGGCACTGCAGCATCGGCGGAGGGATCGGCGGTCGGCGTAGCGCCTGGCGCTCCTGCGGCCTTGGGGCTGTCAGTGCAGTCGCCGGATCCCTCGCCTGCTTCTGCAGCGGCAGCCTTGGCGGCCTCTTCGCCGGCGGGATCATCAGCACCGGCCTCTTCTTCGGTGGCTGCGGCGTCATTGTTGTTGCCGCGCACGTTCTCCTCACTGGCGGCCTCGGTTTCCATGGGCTCCGTGGCAAGTGGATCTGACGACCGAAGAGGGGAGAAAGGTCAAGCGAATATTCAAAAAGAAATCAGAAGAAGAAGAACCCAAGGGAAGTTTTCAGGCAAAAGGGGTACCTGTGCTAGGATCTGCAGTCGTGGTCTCAACCACCGGAGGATCACTGGCGCTTTCCCTTGCCGGAGAACCGCCCCTTGCCGGAGAATTCTCCCTTGCCGGAGAACGCTCCCTTGCCGGGGAATCCTCCCTCGGCGGCGTAGTCGAAGCAGATAGCACATCGGGAGCGGCCTCCGGGCCCTCCTGGTGAGGCTGCTCTGCTCCTGCACAAATCCAACAGTCAAGATATCAGTAGAGAAAAGAGCACCCATGCACGCCTGGCGGCAGGAAGTAAACTATAAACTTACGCTGGGGGCTGCGCTGGGGGCTGCTTTGGGGAGTAGTTGCCGGGTCCGTCAAGGTGGTCTCAGACACACCCCCTGCTGACACGGTGGGATCATCTTCGATGACAATCACCGGGGCCTTGGCTCTCTTTGCCGCTCTCTGGGCCAGCGTCCTGAAAAGGAATGGATTCAGATTGAAGCAAGTCAGATACAAGACGAAAGCCAACAAAGATCGAAGAACAACAAGAATGGCAAGGGATTTTACTCTTCTTCTTCCTCGTCGGAGCTGAGCGCGGAGAGATTGAAGTCCGGCTCGCCTCCGGTGCGATGAGGTGGAGGAGTAGGCTCCCTCGCCCGCTTGGCAGGAGCAGTGGCGGTGGACCGGGAAGACCCCGCTCCAGTTGCCGCAGCGGCGTGAGGCGCTCCCGCGGCAACAGTGCTTGCCGCGGTAGAGCGTGTCGCACGGCTCGGCGGCTGTTGGCTCGTTTGCCACCCCGCTGCGTCCCCGGCCTTGCGGAGACGCCTTCTTGGCGGGGCCAGGGGCTCCGCCTGCGGCAAGCTGTCTGAAGGCTCAGGCCCAACAAGCTCTTCCTCGCCGGGCTCGCTCGGCTCAGCTTCAGGCCCGACGAGCTCTTCCTCGCCGGCGAACTCCTCTCGCTCGGCAAGGCTTGCCGCCTCTGCTGCCTCTGCCTCCTCCACGGTGAACCCAAACACGCCCGCGGCAGCGACTGCTGCCGCCTCTTCCAGCCTGGTGGCGATGCGCTGCATCTCCGCATCGGTGGTGTCGCGGGTGAGGCTCTTCTGCTCATCAGCGCGGACCGGCACTTCGACCAAGCCGTCGAAGAACTCCTACATGATGGCGTCTGCCGGCTCTTGCCAGGTTGGAACGATTCCGTGAGAGTCGCACAACGGCATCATTGCACGGACACGGTCAAGCGAAGAATTGTTGCACAACGGAATGACGTCCCGCGACAACATGAATGGATGCTGGGGATCGCGCTTGAACAGCTCTAGGAGCATCGCGTCCAGCTCCAGAACAGTGAAGTTGAAGTTGAGGCCTGGGCGCAGCCTCATGATATCCGCCGAGTTTTGGAACTCCCAGGCGGGTCTCCCCCTCTCCTGCAGGGGGGCGATGCAGCGGCGAAGGAAATCTGCGCCTACAGCGCCTACAGTGAGCCCGGCAAGCCTGAGGCGAAGGATGCGGGTGACGACAATCTTCAGCCTATCATCTTCCGGGGCCACATTACTCCAATCGTTGCCGCATACTATTGGGGCTTGGCGCAGGGCAGTAAATGGCTGCGGGTTCTCCTCGACGACCCAGCACCACTCTGCTCTCCATTCATCCCATTTGCTGCAGAGCTCTCCCTCCAGATAGGCTTCCTTCTTGCCGACCCTCGAGATCCAAGCGATTTCTCTGGCAAGGGGCTCTCCTCTCTCGACTCGAGGCATGAAGAAGTGGCGGAAAAGGGCTACGTTTGGGTGGACTCTGACAAAGTTTTCTCACAGATGTGCGAAAACTGCCATGGTCAAAACGGCATTGGGGGTGAAATCAAGGAGGCGGAACCCGTAGGTGTTCATGATATCGCAGAAGAATTCAGAGAAGGGCGGGCAGAGCCCGCAGTAGAAGAATAGCGCGAAGAAGGGATACCCGTTCGGAGCCAATCTTGAAGCGGTAGCCGGGAGTAACCTCGTGCGCGGATGCGCTCGCGTCTCCGTCGACCAGAAAAGGTAGTAGTACTCCCTCAGCTCCTTTGCGTCAAGCTGAGGGGGGAAGACGGCCCGCTCCTTTCACAGCGCCGCGAGCCGCTGCGCCTCGACCGATTTCACGCCCTTCCCCTTGTCGGCTTTCGGAGCCATGGCGGAGGTGGCGGGGGAGGTTGACGGCGTTGGTGGCGCCGGTGGCAATGGGGGGCGGAGCGTTGCTCTCTTTCGGCTTCGGGAAGAAGGGGGGAGCGGCGGAGATTTTCGAGAATGAAGTAGCAACCGGCGAAGTAGGCAAACTGCCCCTGTTTCCCCTGCTTATAAAGAGGGAGGGGGCGGACGTTTCGCCCTTCCGAATAAAGAAACCACCCACGATCTCTCCCACGATGCCGCATTCAACGCGTGCCGTTGGGGAGGGCGCGGTGGATACGGAGTAAGATACAGCGTAATCCAGGCCGCGCGTGCCCGTGCCCTGTTTTGGGCCTGGCCCAACAGCGCTCGGCACCGTGTGTGGCCCAGGCCCGGGGGCTCCTGTCAGTGTACTAGAGTAGGGGTACCCTAGTATCCCGAACTTGTGCACGGGCAGTTGCAGCGCCCTGCGGCAAGGCTTGCCGGATGACCGCCGAGGCCCTCCATGGTTCCTTTGGAGCCATTTAGGAACAAAGTATTTAAGCTCAGGAGACAAGGCCCCGGCAAGAGGAGCTTGCCGGGAAGGCCAACCAAGGCATTTCTAGGAACTTGCCGCGACGCGCCGCGCGTCCCGGCATGGCCCGGTGAGCGATAAGCTTCTGGACCCGACAAGACAACAGCCGCGGCAAGGCGCTTGCCGCGGCAGGCTACCACTCTGTACCCACGCTCCAGCACATCCACCAACATGTCGCTCTGGGGGCCTTTCCAGGCGCGCGTGGCAAGAGGCTGTGCAGCCAGCGGTGCGCGGTGGCATGCGAAGCTGACAAGACTGCCATCATGGCGAGCGGTGGCACCCCTGACCGTCCCTTTTTACACTGTTTGGGCGACGCAGACGGGCATTTAATGCCTTTGTCCCCTACTGTCAGAGTTAGGTAGGATGCACTGTGCAGGTGGTTGTACCAACCGCAACTTCTTTTCCATTTTTACCCTCGTCTGCGTTGCCACCTGTGGGTGACCCCTTGAACATATAAAAGGAGGCCCATGCGCAACGTAGGGGGGGTTAGAGCCCATAAGATCACACACGCTCGGTCTCGTTAGCAGCTAGAGTGTACTGTAGCATTCAGCGCTCCCGAGCAAGAACACAATACAATCAGACAAGCAGCAGTAGGAGTATTATCTCTCCGGAGAGCTCCGAAGCTGGGTAAACTGCTCGTGTGCTTCGCCTCGATCTGCTCTTCGTGTGACCTCCGCCCCCCGCCGAACCGAAAGGGGCTTGGTCCGCCGGTCCCATAGGTGTTCGTGGATCAGTTTCGGGCGCGCCAAAGATGTCGGGGAAACTGATCCACGAACACCTATCGAATCTCGGGCAAGTAACATACCAATGACAAAAGGAACAACGTATGTTGTTATGCGGTTTGACTGATAAAGATCTTCGTAGAATATGTAGGAGCCAATATGAGCATCCAGGTTCCACTATGGGTTATTGACCGGAAACGTGTCTCGGTCATGTCTACATAGTTCTTGAACCCGTAGGGTCCGCACGCTTAAGGTTTCGATGACAGTTATATTATGAGTTTATGAGTTTTGATGTACCGAAGGAGTTCGGAGTCCCGGATGAGATCGGGTACATGACGAGGAGTCTCGAGATGGTCGAGACATAAAGATCGATATATTGGACGACCATATTCGGACTTCGGAAAGGTTCCAAGTGATTCGGGTATTTTTCGGAGTACCGGAGGGTTACGGGAATTCGCCGGGGAGTAGGCCTTATTGGGCCATACGGGAATAGAGGAGAGAGGTCAAAAGGAAGGAGGCCTGCGCCCCCCTCTGGTCCGAATTGGAGAAGGGGTGCAACCCCCTTTTCCTTCTCCCTCTCCCCCTCTTTCCTTCTCTCCTACTCCAACAAGGAAAGGAGGAGTCCTACTCCCGGTGGGAGTAGGACTCCCCCCTTGGCGCGCCCTCCTCCTTGGTCGGCCGCCTCCCCCCTTGCTCCTTTATATACGGGGGCAGGGGGCACCCCAGAGGAACAACAATTGTTCTCTTGATCTCTTAGCCGTGTGCGGTGCCCCCCTCCACCATAGTCCTCGATAATATTGTAGCGGTGCTTAGGCGAAGCCCTGGGACGGTAGAACATCAGGATCGTCACCACGCCGTCGTGCTGACGGAACTCTTCCCCGACATTCTGCTGGATCGGAGTACGGGGATTGTCATCGAGCTGAGCATGTGCTAGAACTCGGAGGTGTCGTAGTTTCGGTGCTTGATCGGTCGGGCCGTGAAGACGTACGACTACAGCAACCGCGTTGTTTAACGCTTCCGCTTTCGGTCTACGAGGGTACGTGGACAACACTCTCCCCTCTTGTTGCTATGCATCACCATGATCTTGCGTGTGTGTAGGAATTTTTTTGAAATTACTACGTTTCCCAACAGCATGCTCCTGCCTCCCGTGGTCGGCTGTGATGATGCGGAGGCCTCACCACCCCCTACTACTCCCACCGTTGGCCAGGCCATCCCTCTACTCACCCACACCACCTGTTATTCTATGGCGACGGCAGCCTCACACCGCAGCCGAACCAGTGAACCCTCATACTCTACGCGTGGGCATCCATTGTCGCGTCTTCCCCAGCTCCGCATCGTCCCCTTCCTAGGCCTCGCCGTCATCCACCACCCTGGTGCTCTCGAAGCGGCGTGGTCAACATGGTCAAGGAACGAATTCCATTGGAAGAGTACTGTACATTGATAGGCTGACAGCTGGGTCCAGGGCAGCCGCAAGGAATTGGCTCCTTATTACGCGCAAAATAATTATTCCTCCACCTGACAGCAAGGATCCACCGGACGGGCCACTGTATTTTGCAAAGAAAACGTTTCCCCCGACTGCTGGGACCGACCAGCTACATCTTCGCACACAAGGAAGTGCGTCCGGGCAAAAAAAAAACGATTCGTCCGCCTGACTGCTGGGACCCACCAGCTACATCTTCGCATGCAAGGAAGTGCCTAACAGTTGGGACCCACCTGGTCGAAGCGTACGTAGCGCTGTCATTTTGGTCGCGAACGTGTACGTACATACTGGTCGATGTAGACGCGCTCGTGTCATAGTAGAGGCGCGCACGTACCATGTACACGTACGTACATCAGCCAGGGTGCAAGAAAGTAAATACGGCCACGTACGTACATATGGGCAGGGTCTCAAACGCCTACTCACGCATACGTACAGCCAGGGCTCGTGTACATGGCTGGGTCGGAACAGAGAAACTACATTGTCGTCGTGTTCATGGGGAACGAACGGGATGGGTCGGAATGGAATGTGTCGTCGTGTTCATCGGGAGGGCTTGGACGGAACAGCCGATGAAAATGAGGCCTAGCGTACCGCAGAACGGAGGAAACGACCTTGTGTTCGACTAGCCACGATCGGAACGAGATCATGTTCATCGGGAGGGGTCTGGCATACCGCAAAACGGAGGAAACGGACTTCTGTTGGACCTTGTACGATCAAAACGGGGTCTTCTTGATCGGCAGGGGTGTGGCGTACCGCAAAACGGAGGAAACAAACTTGTGTTGGAGCGCTACAGTCGAAACGGGGGTCCTGTTTGAAGGAAATATGCCCTAGAGGCAATAATAAAGTTATTATTTATTTCCTTATATCATGATAAATGTTTATTATTCGTGCTAGAATTGTATTAACCGGAAACATAATACATGTGTGAATACATAGACAAACATAGTGTCACTAGTATGCCTCTACTTGACTAGCTCGTTAATCAAAGATGGTTAAGTTTCCTAGCCATAGACATGAGTTGTCATTTGATTAACGGGATCCCATCATTAGGAGAATGATGTGATTGACTTGACCCATTTTGTTAGCTTAGCACTTGATCGTTTAGTATGTTGCTATTGCTTTCTTCATGACTTATACATGTTCCTATGACTATGAGATTATGTAACTCCCGCTTACCGGAGGAACACTTTGTGTGCTACCAAACGTCACAACGTAACTAGGTGATTATAAAGGTGCTCTACAGGTGTCTCCAAAGGTACTTGTTGAGTTGACGTATTTCAAGATTAGGATTTGTCACTCCGATTGTCGGAGGGGTATCTCTAGGCCCTCTCGGTAATGCACATCACTATAAGCCTTGCAAGCAATGTAGCTAAAGAGTTAGTTACGGGATGATGCATTACGTAACGAGTAAAGAGACTTGCCGGTAACGAGATTGAACTAGGTATTGAGATGCCGACGATCGAATCTCGGGCAAGTAACATACCGATGCCAAAGGGAACAACGTATGTTGTTATGCGGTTTGACCGATAAAGATCTTCGTAGAATATGTGGGAGCCAATATGAGCATCCAGGTTCTGCTATTGGTTATTGACCGGAGACGTGTCTCGGTCATGTCTACATAGTTCTTGAACCCGTAGGGTTCGCACGCTTAAACTTTGATGACGGTTATATTATGAGTTTATGTGTTTTGATGTACCGAAGGTAGTTCGGAGTCCCGGATGTGATCACGGACATGACGAGGAGTCTCGAAATGGTTTATACATAAAGATCAATATATTGGACAACTATATTTGGACACCGGAATGGTTCTGGGTGAGACTAGGACAATACTGGAGCACCGGGAGGTTATCGGAACCCCCCGGGGGTATATGGGCCTTAATGGGCTTTAGTTGAAAGGAGGGAAAGGAGCAAGGGAGGCCCCCCCCCCGCCCCCAAGCCCAATCCGAATTGGGAGGGGGGTCGGCCCCCCTTTCCTTCCTCCCTCCTTCCTCTTCCTTCCCTCTCCTTCTCCAAATAGGAAGAGGAGGAGTCCTACTCCCGGTGGGAGTAGGACTCCCCCCCTTGGGCGCGCCTCCTCCTCCTGGCCGGCCCTCTCCTCCCCTCCTTTGTATACGGAGGAGGGGGGCACCCCATAGACACAACAATTGATCCCTTGGATCTCTTAGCCGTGTGCGGTGCCCCCTCCACTATAATCCACCTCGATAATATCACAGTGGTGCTTAGGCGATGCCCTTTGTCGGTAGAACATCATCATCGTCACCATGCTGTCGTGCTGATGAAACTCTCCCTCAAAGCTTGGCTAGATCGGAGTTCGAGGGATGTCATCGAGCTGAATGTGTGCTGAACTCGAGGTGTCGTACATTTGGTACTTGATCAGTCGGATCATGAAGACGTACGACTACATCAACCGCGTTGTGCTAACTCTTCCCCTTTCGGTCTACAAGGGTAGGTGGACACACTCTCCCCTCTCATTGCTGTACATCACCATGATCTTGCGTGTGCGTAGGAAAATTTTGAAATTACTACGTTCCCCAACAGTGGCATCCGAGCCAGGTTTTATGTGTAGATGTTATATGCATGAGTGGAACACAAGTGAGTTGTGGGCGATACAAGTCATACTGCTTACCAGCATGTCATACTTTGGTTCGGCGGTATTGTTGGATGAAGCGGCCCGGACCGACATTACGTATGCTTACGCGAGACTAGTTTTACCGCCGTGCTTTGCACACAGGTGACTAGCAGGTATCAGTTTCTCCAACTTTAGTTGAACCGAGTGTGGCTACGCCCGGTCCTTGAGAAGGTTAAAACAACACTAACTTGACGAACTATCGTTGTGGTTTTGATGCGTAGGTAAGAACGGTTCTTACTCAGCCCATAGCAGCCACGTAAAACTTGCAACAACAAAGTAGAGGACGTCTAACTTGTTTTTGCAGGGCATGTTGTGATGTGATATGGTCAAGGCATGATGTTATATTTTATTGTATGAGATGATCATGTTTTGTAACTGAGTTATCGGCAACTGGTAGGAGCCATAAGGTTGTCGCTTTATTGTATGCAATGCAATCGCCCTGTAATTGCTTTACTTTGTCACTAAGCGGTAGCGATAGTCGTAGAAACAATAGTTGGCGAGACGACAATGATGCTACGATGGAGATCAAGGTGTTGCGCCGGTGACGATGGTGATCATGACGGTGCTTCGGAAATGGAGATCACAAGCACAAGATGATGAGGGCCATATCATATCACTTATATTGATTACATGTGATGTTTATCTTTTATGCATCTTATCTTGCTTTGATTGATGGTAGCATTATAATATGATCTCTCACTAAATTTCAAGATAAAAGTGTTCTCCCTGAGTATGCACCATTGCCAAAGTTCGTAGTGCCCAGACACCACGTGATGATCGGGTGTGATAAGCTCTACGTCCATCTATAACGGGTGCAAGCCAGTTTTGCACACGCAGAATACTCAGGTTAAACTTGACGAGCCTAGCATATGCAGATATGGCCTCGGAACACTAAGACCGAAAGGTCGAGCATGAATATATAGTAGATATGATCAACATAGTGATGTTCACCATTGAAAACTACTCCATTTCACGTGATGATCAGTTATGGTTTAGTTTATTTGGATCACATGATCACTTAGATGATTAGAGGGATGTCTATCTAAGTGGGAGTTCTTAAGTAATATGATTAATTGAACTTAAACTTATCATGAACTTAGTACCTGATAGTATTTTTGCATGTCTATGTTGTTGTAGATAGATGGCTCATGCTGTTGTTCCATTGAATTTTAATGTGTTCCTTGAGAAAGCAAAGTTGAAAGATGATGGTAGCAATTACACGGACTGGGTCTGTAACTTGAGGATTATCCTCATTGTTGCACAGAAGAATTACGTCCTAGAAGCACTGCTGGGTGCCAGGCCTGCTGCAGATGCAACTGACGACGTTAAGAACGTCTGGCAAAGCAAAGCTGATGACTACTCGATAGTTTAGTGTGCCATGCTTTACGGCTTAGAACCGGGACTTCAACGACGTTTTGAACATCATGGAGCATATGAGATGTTCCAGGAGTTGAAGTTAATATTTCAATAAAATGCCCGGATTGAGAGATATGAAGTCTCCAATAAGTTCTACACCTGGAAGATGGAGGAGAATAGTTCTGTCAGTGAGGATATACTCACAATGTCTGGGTATAACAATCACTTGATTCAACTGGGAGTTAATCTTCCTGATGATAGTGTCATTGACGGAATTCTTCAATCACTGCCACCAAGCTACAAGAGCTTCGTGATGAACTATAATATGCAAGGGATGAACAAGACAATTCCCGAGCTCTTCGCAATTGAGGGAGTCCCGGATTAGGGGGTGTCCGGATGACCGGACTATAACCTTTGGCCGGACTCCTGGACTATGAAGATACAAGACTGAAGACTTCGTCCCGTGTCCGGATGGGACTTTCCTTGGCATGGAAGGAAAGCTTGGCGATACGGATATGTAGATCTCCGCCCATTGTAACTGACTCTGTGTAACCCTAGCCCTCTCCGGTGTCTATATAAACCGGAGGGTTTTAGTCCATAGGACAAACAACAATCATACCATAGGCTAGCTTCTAGGGTTTAGCCTCTTTGATCTCGTGGTAGATCTACTCTTGTACTACCCATATCATCAATATTAATCAATCAGGAGTAGGGTTTTACCTCCATCAAGAGGGCCTGAACCTGGGTAAAAACATCGTGTCCCTTGTCTCCTGTTACCATCCGCCTAGACGCACAGTTCAGGACCCCCTACCCAAGATCCACCAGTTTTGACACCGACATTAGTGCTTTCATTGAGAGTTCCTCTGTGTCGTCATCTTTAGGCCCGATGGCTCCTCCGATCATCAACAACGATGCGGTCCAGGGTGAGACTTTTCTCCCCGGACAGATCTTCGTATTCGGCGGCTTTGCACTGCGGGCCAATTTGCTTGGCCATCTGGAGTATATCGAAAGCTACGCCCCTGGCCATCAGATCAGATTTGGAAGTTTGAACTACACGACAGACATCCGCGGAGACTTGATCTTCGACGGATTCGAGCCACGGCCAAGCGCGCCACACTGTCATGATGGGCATGATCTAGCTCTACCGCCGAACAGTGCCCTGGAGGCCGCCCGAATGTCCGCTCCGACCCTTAGTTCGGAGTCGACTGCGCCAATCGAGGACGGTTGGCTGGACACCGCCTCGGGGGCTACAATCTCCACGGTGATCGAGCCGAACACCAGCCTTTTCCTTTGCAAAGCTCGTGACTCCAAGATGCAGGACTCCTTTCCGGACTCCAAACCTTCCGCGCCCCTGCCGATCGAACCCGTTGGGGCGCCGATCATGGAGTTCGCCGCGGCGGATGAGGGAGTCCTAGATTAGGGGGTGTCCGGATAGCCGAACTATCACCTTTGGTCGGACTCCTGGACTATGAAGATACAAGATTGAAGACTTCGTCTCGTGTCCGGATGGGACTTTCCTTGGCGTGAAAGGCAAGCTTGGCGATACGGATATGTAGATATCCTACCATTGTAACTGACTCTGTGTAACCCTAACCCTCTTCGGTGCCTATATAAACCGAAGGGTTTTAGTCCGTAGGACGAACAACAATCATACCATAGGCTAGCTTCTAGGGTTTAGCCTCTCTGGTCTCGTGGTAGATCTACTCTTGTACTACCCATATCATCAATATTAATCAAGTAGGAGTAGGGTTTTACCTCCATCGAGAGGGCCCGAACCTGGGTAAAAAATCATCGTGTCCCTTGTCTCCTGTTACCATCCGCCTAGACGCACAGTTCGGGACCCCCTACCCGAGATCCGCCGGTTTTGACACCGACATTGGTGCTTTCATTGAGAGTTCCTCTGTGTCGTCATCTTTAGGCCCGATGGCTCCTCCGATCATCAACAACGATGCGGTCCAGGGTGAGACTTTTCTCCCCGGACAGATCTTCGTATTTGGCGGCTTTGCACTGCGGGCCAATTCGCTTGGCCATCTGGAGCAGATTGAAAGCTACGCCCCTGGCCATCAGGTTAGATTTGGAAGTTTGAACTATACGGTTGATGTCCGCGGAGACTTGATCTTCGACGGGTTCGAGCCACAGCCGAGCGCGCCGCACTGTCACGATGGGCACGATCTAGCTCTGCCGCCGGACAGTGCCCCGGAGGCCGCACAAGTGTCCGCTCCGACCCTTAGCTCGGAGCCGACTGCGCCGACCGAGGACGGGTGGCTGGACACCGCCTCGGGGGCTGCTATCTCTACAGCGATGGAGCCGAATACTATCCCTGTCCTTTGCAAGGCTCGTAACTCCAAGGTACCGGACTCCTCTCTGGACTCCGGACCTTCCGTGCCCCTGCCAATCGAACCCGATTGGGCGCCGGTCATGGAGTTCACCGCCGCGGACATCTTTAAGCACTCGCCCTTTGGCGACATCCTGAATTCACTTAAGTCTCTCTCTTTATCAGGAGAGCCCTGGCCGGACCACGATCAGGAAGGCTGGGATGCGGACAACGAAGAAATTCAAAATCCACCCACCACCCACTTCGTAGCCACTGTCGATGATTTAACCGACATGCTCGACTTCGACTCCAAACACATCGACGGTATGGATGACGATGCAAGAGACGACCAAGAACCAGTACCTACAGGGCACTGGAAGGCCACCTCATCCTACGACATCTACATGGTGGACATCCCAAAAGACGGTAACAGTGATGGAACAACGGAGGATGACCCCTCCAAGAAACAACCTAAGCGCCGGTGTCAGCGGCGCCGCTCTAAATCCCGCCACAGCAAAAACGGTGATTCCGGCACGGGAGACAATAACACCCCGGAAAGTGCCGAAGACAACCCCCTCCAGCAGGATTCAACACAGGAGGATGGAGAAGCCAGCCCTCATGAGAGAGCGGCAGACAGAGAGGTAGAGGACGATAATTACATGCCTCCCTCCGAAGACGAGGCAAGCCTCAACGACGGCGAATTTGTCGTGCCTGAGGATCCCGTCGAACAGGAGCGTTTCAAACGCAGGCTTATGGCCACGGCAAGCAGCCTCAAGAAAAAGCAGCAGCAGCTTAGAGCTGATCAAGATTTGCTAGATGACAGATGGACTGAAGTCCTTGCGGCCGAAGAGTACGAACTCGAACGCCCCTCCAAGAGCTACCCAAAACGCAGGCTGCTACCCCAATTAGAGGAGGAAGCACTCAAACCTACATCACTAGCGCAGGATGCGGCCGACCGGCAACCTCGTGGCCGCGACAGAGAGGCCTCCCGGCCCTCCACTCAAGCCGCACCCCGATGCCGCTCAAAAAATACCAAGGCATGGGGAAGTGTGCGAGACTTGCGAGATATATTGGAGGACAAAGCAAGGCAGACAAGATCGATCTACGGATCGCATGGGCTCCTCACTACACGTGATGACAACCGTCACACCGGATACAGCAAATCCGGCCGGGCCGAACACAGCAGACAAAACCCATTTGAGCTACATCGTGATATAGCCCAATACAGAGGATCCGTGCACCCACTATGCTTCACAGACGAAGTGATGGATCATTAGATCCCTGAGGGTTTCAAACCCGTGAACAATGAATCATACGATGGCACAACAGATCCTGCGGTCTGGGTCGAGGACTATCTCCTTCATATCCACATGGCCCGCGGTGATGATCTATACGCCATCAAATACCTCCCACTCAAGCTTAAAGGACCCGCTCGGCATTGGCTTAACAGCTTGCCAGCAGAGTCAATTGGTTGTTGGGAAGACCTGGAAGCCGCATTCCTCGACAATTTCCATGGCACCTATGTGCGACCACTAGACGCCGATGACCTAAGCCACATAATTCAGCAGCCAGAGGAATCGGCCAGACAATTCTGGACACGGTTCCTAACTAAGAAAAATCAAATCGTCGACTGTCCAGATGCAGAGGCCCTTGCAGCCTTCAAACATAACATCCGCGACGAGTGGCTCACCCAACACCTAGGATAGGTAAAGCCGAAATCCATGGCAGCCCTCACAACACTCATGACCCGCTTTTGCGCGGGAGAAGACAGCTGGCTAGCTCATAGTAACAACATGACCAAGAGCCCTGGTAATTCGGATACCAAGGACAGCAATGGCAGGTCGCGTCGCAACAAGCACAAGCACCGCATTAACGGCGATAATGCTGAAGATACATCAGTCAATGCCGGATTCAGAGGCTCTAAACCCGGTCAGCGGAAAAAGCAATTCAAAAGAAATACTCCGGGTCCGTCCAATTTGGACCGAATACTCGATCGCTCGTGCCAGATACATGGCACCCCCGAAAAACCAGCCAACCACACCAACAGGGATTGTTGGGTGTTCAAGCAGGCAAGCAAGTTACATGCCGAAAACAATGACAAGGGGCTACATAGCGACGACGAGGAGGAACCCTGGCTGCCGAACAATAGAGGACAGAAGGGCTTCCCCCTACAAGTGCGGACGGTGAACATGATATACGCAACCCACATACCCAAAAGGGAGCGGAAGCATGCACTAAGGGACGTATATGCGATGGAGCCAGTCGCCCCAAAGTTCAACCCGTGGTCCTCTTGCCCGATCACTTTTGATCGAAGGGACCACCCCACTAGCATCCATCACGGCGGATTCGCCGCATTGGTTCTAGACCCAATCGTTGGTGGATTTCACCTCACTAGAGTCCTGATGGACGGCGGCAGCAACCTGAACCTGCTTTATCAGGATACAGTGCGCAAAATGGGCATAGACCCCTAAAGGATTAAACCCACAAAGATGACCTTTAAAGGCGTCATACCAGGTGTAGAGGCCAACTGTACAGGCTTAGTTACACTTGAAGTGGTCTTCGGATCTCCGGATAACTTCCGAAGCGAGGAGTTAATCTTCGACATAGTCCCATTCCGCAGCGGCTATCACGCACTGCTCAGACGAACCGCATTTGCAAAGTTCAATGCGGTGCCGCACTATGCATATCTCAAGCTCAAGATGCCAGGCCCTCGAGGAGTCATTGCGGTCAACGGAAACACCGAACGCTCTCTCCGAACGGAGGAGCATACGGCGGGGAGGCCTCTTTTTCCTCCTCCTCGTCTTTGCAGGAGGAGTCCGCTTCAGAGTCATCGGACGATGAGTCCGATAACACCTGGCGCCGGGAACTCTTTCGAGTTCCCGTGGATTTCTTCTTGGCCTTCTTCTCCGGCACCACGTGAGGTGCCGGAACCAGCAGCCCCATCAATCGGGCGTCCGCTGGGTCTTCTGGCAAGGGAGCCGGACAGTCAACCTGCCGGACGTCTTCTGCCAGGCCTATCAAAGGTAAGGGAGTTTAGATCCCGCATAGAGTCAAACTATGAAAAATGAGTGTCCTGTAAAGGGTAAATATCTTACCTCGCTGGCTTGATGCTACGAGCTAAATCCGCGATCTTCGGTAGCAGATGCGGGAGCCTCGACGCCCTTGAAAAGCACCTTCCAGGCATCTTCGTACGTAGTGTCGAAGAGCCTGCTCAAGGTCTTGTGCTGTGCCGGATGAAACTCCCACAGGTTGAAGGCCCGTTGTTGGCACGGGAGGATTCGGCGGATGAGCATAACCTGGACTACGTTGACAAGCTTGAGCTTCTTGTTCACCAGGGTTTGGACGCAAGTTTGGAGTCCGGTCAGCTCTTCCGAATTACCCCATGTCAGGCCCGTCTCTTTCCAAGAGGTGAGCTGTGTAGGGAAGCCAGATCGGAATTCGGGGGCCACCACCCATTTAGGGTCACGTGGCTCGGTGATGTAGAACCACCCCGATTGCCACCCCTTTATGGTCTCCACGAAGGAGCCCACGAGCCATATAATGTTGGGCATCCTGCCCACCATGGCATCTCCGCACTCCGCTTGGCGGCCGCCCACTACCTTCGGCTTGACATTGAAGGTCTTCAGCCACAAGCCGAAGTGGGGCTGGATGCAGAGGAAGGCCTCGCACACGATGATGAACGCTGAGATGTTGAGGATGAAATTCGGGGCCAGATCGTGAAAGTCCATGCCGTAGTAGAATATGAGCCCCCGGACAAATGGGTGAAGTGGAAAACCTAGTCCGCGGAGGAAATGGGTGAGGAACACCACCCTCTCATGGGGCCTGGGGTGGGGATAAGGTGCCCCTTGTCGGGGAGCCGATGTGTGATGTCGCCGGACAAGTATCCAGCTTTCCGTAGCTTTTTGATGTGTCCCTCCGTGACGGAGGAGACTATCCACTTGCCTCCCCCTCCGGACATGGCTGGGGAAGGTTGAGGTGAGATGTGCGGACTTGGGCGCTGGAGCTCAAGTGCGCGGAGATGGATAAGCAAAGGAGGAAGAAGGCGTAAATGGAAAGAGTGGATCCTTAGCCCTTATATGGGCGGACGAAGCTATGCGTCCCCACCAGCCTGGTAAAACTCGCTTATCTCCGAAGCGCCGTAATCAATGGCGCGGTTGGGTTACCCACGCCCGTATTGCTGAGAATCCCAGAATAAGGGGACACGATCTCTGCTTTGACAAGACGTGCCAAGGAAACCGCCTCGCTAAACGCGCTGAGGTGGGACAATAAAACGATTCGAATGAAGGCTTGGCCGCGGTGTGATGTCACACCATGGAATACGTCAGCAGATTGAATTTGTGTGAATATTATTCTCTCTACGGTGGTATGTGGAACTTATTTTGCAGAGTCGGACACTATCCTTGTATTCAAAATCTTCTATGAAGTATTCGAAGGAGGAACCCGCCTTGCAATGCCGAAGACAATATGCGCGCCGAACTCGTCGTCATTGAAGCCTAGTTCAGGGGCTACTGAGGGAGTCCTGGATTAGGGGGTGTCCGGATAGCCAAACTATCACCTTTGGCCGGACTCCTGGACTATGAAGATACAAGATTGAAGACTTCGTCCCGTGTCCGGATGGGACTTTCCTTGGTGTGGAAGGCAAGCTTGGCGATACGGATATGTAGATCTCCTACCATTGTAACCGACTTTGTCTAACCCTAACCCTCTTCGGTGCCTATATAAACTGGAGGGTTTTAGTCCGTAGGACGAACAACAATCATACCATAGGCTAGCTTCTAGGGTTTAGCCTCTCTGATCTCGTGGTAGATCTACTCTTGTACTACCCATATCATTAATATTAATCAAGCAGGAGTAGGGTTTTACCTCCATCAAGAGGGCCCGAACCTGGGTAAAAACACCGTGTCCCTTGTCTCCTGTTACCATCCACCTAGACGCACAGTTCGGGACCCCCTACCCGAGATCCGCCGGTTTTGACACCGACAACGGTCATCTTTCAGCACTCGCCCTTTGGCGACATTCTAAGTTCACTAAAGTCTCTCTCTTTATCAGGAGAGCCCTGGCTAGACTATGGCCAGCAAGGTTGGGATGCGGACGACGAAGAAATTCAAAACCCACCCACCACCCACTTCGTAGCCACTGTTGATGATTTAACCGACATGCTCGACTTCGACTCCGAAGACATCGCCGTATGGACACCGATGCAGGAGATGACCAAGACCCAGCACCTCTAGGGCACTGGAAGGCCACCTCGTCATACGACATATACATGGTGGACACCCCAAAAGAAGGGGATGGCGATGGAACAATGGAGGATGAACCCTCCAAGAAGCAGCCTAAGCGCCGGTGTCAGCGGCGCCACTCTAAATCCCGCCAAAGCAAAAACGGCGATTCTGGCATGAGAAATAATAACACCCCGGACAGTGCCGAAGACAACCCCCTCCAGCTGGATTCAGCACAGGAGGATGGAGAGACCGGCCCTCATGAGAAAGCGGCAGACTGAGAGGTAGAGGATGATAATTACATGCCTCCCTCCGAAGATGAGGCAAGCCTCGACGATGACGAATTTTTCGTGCCTAAGGATCCCGTCGAACAAGAGCGTTTCAAGCACAGGCTTATGGCCACGGCAAGCAGCCTCAAGAAAAAACAGCAGCAGCTTAGAGCTGACCAAGACTTGCTAGCCGACAGATGGACCGAAATCCTGGCGGCCGAGGAATACGAACTCAAACGCCCCTCCAAGAGCTACCCAAACCGCAAGCTGCTACCCCGATTAGAGGAGGAAGCACCCAAACCCGCATCACCAGCACATGACGCGGCCGACCGACCACCTCGTGGCCGCGACAGAGAGGCCTCTCGGCCATCAATTTAAGCCGCACCCCGGCGCCGCTATACCAAGGCACGGGGAAATGCGCCGGACCTGCGAGACATATTGGAGGACAAGGCAAGGCAAACAAGATCGATCTACGGATCGCGTGGGCGCCTGACGGCACGTAATGATAACCGTCATGCCGGATATGGCAAATACGAACAGGCCGAACACAGCAAACAAAGCTCATTTGAGCTACGTCGTGATATAGCCCAGTACAGAGGCGCCGCACACCCACTATGCTTCACAGATGAAGTAATGGATCATCAAATCCCCGAGGGTTTTAAACCTATAAACATCGAATCATACGATAGCACAACAGATCCAGCGGTATGGATCGAGAACTATCTTCTTCATATCCACACAGCCCGCGGTGATGATCTACGCGCTATCAAATACCTCCCACTCAAGTTTAAAGGACCAGCTCGGCATTGGCTTAACAGCTTGCCAGCAGAGTCAATTGGTTGTTGGGAGGACCTGGAAGCCGCATTCCTCGACAATTTCCAGGGCACCTATGTGCGACCACCAGACGCCGATGACCTAAGCCACATCATCCAGCAGCCAGATGAATCGGCCAGACAATTCTGGACACGGTTCCTAACCAAGAAAAATCAAATAGTCGACTGTCCGGATGCGGAGGCCCTCACAGCCTTCAAACATAACATCCGTGACGAATGGCTTGCCCGGCACCTAGGACAGGAAAATCTGAAATCCATGGCAGCCCTCACAACACTCATGACCCGCTTTTGCGTGGGAGAAGACAGCTGGCTAGCTCGTAGCAATGACATGACCAAGAGCCCTGGTAATTCGGATACCAAGGACAACAATGGCAGGTCGCGTCGCAACAAACACAAGCGCCGCATTAACGGCGACAACGCAGAGGATACGACAGTTAATGCCGGATTCCGAGGCCCTAAACCCGGTCAGCGGAAAAAGCCATTCAAAAGAACTACTCCTGGCCCGTCCAATTTGGACCGAATACTCGATCACTGGTGCCAGATACACGACACCTCCGAAAAACCAGCCAATCACACCAACAGGGATTGTTGGGTGTTCAAGCAGGCAGGCAAGCTAAGCGCCGAGAACAGAGACAAGGGGCCGCATAGCGAGGACGAGGAGGAGCCCTGGCCGCCAAACAATAGGGGACAGAAGGGCTTTCCCCCACAAGTGCGGACGGTGAACATGATATACGCAACCCACATCCCTAAAAGAGAACGGAAGCATGCACTCAGGGATGGATATGCGTTGGAGCCAGTTGCCCCAAAGTTCAACCCATGGTCCTCCTACCCGATCACTTTCGATCGAAGGGACCACCCCACTAGCGTCCGCCACGGCGGATTCGCCGCATTGGTTCTGGACCCAATCATTGACGGATTCCACCTCACCCGAGTCCTTATGGACGGCAGCAGCAGCCTGAACCTGCTTTATCAGGATACAGTGCGAAAAATGGGCATAGATCCCTCAAGGATTAAACCCACAAAGACGACCTTTAAAGGCGTCATACCAGGTGTAGAGGCCAACTGTACTGGCTCAGTCACCCTGGAAGTGGTCTTCGGATCCCCGTATAATTTCCGAAGCAGGAGTTAATCTTCGACATAGTCGCATTCCACAGTGGCTATCACGCCCTACTCGGGCGAACCGCATTTGCAAAGTTCAATGTGGTGCCGCATTACGCATACCTCAAGCTCAAGATGCCAGGCCCTCGAGGAGTCATTACGGTCAACAGAAACACCGAACACTCTCTCCGAACGAAGGAGCATACGGCGGCCCTAGCGGAGGAAGTACAAAGTAGCCTCTCAAGGCAATTCTCCAGTCCGGCTATTAAACGTCCGGACACCGTCAAGCGCGCCTGGAGTAGCCTACAAAAAGACCGCCTGGCACGTTCCGAGCAAGCATAGCAGTGCGGCCCCAACCCCAGCCCTCGGGAAATTGTGAAACCAGTGTTACACATACATAATTATGCTCTGGAAGTACCATGGGCATACGGAGCGGGGCACAACCACGGCACGCCCAACACGCGGCTCAACCGCACTGAGGGCTCCAAACTTTGTCATTTCCTTTTTCTTACTTCCAGGACCACTATCCGGAAGGCCTGTCCGGCAGTATAATCGCCGAACACACGATGCAACAGCCAGGGAAGCAGCAAGCTACGTCGAACGATCAGGTGGTCTCTATAGGGAGCTAAATACCTGTCTTACATAAAGTTTCGCAGCTTGCCCCTGGAGGGGGACATGTCAAACAATCCGACCTCTTGCTTATCGCACTATTTGTATCGTTCTGCTTTTATAGCAGCCTTTTAATAAACAATACATAGCTCTTGTCTATTACTGCATTCATTTTTTCTTTAGATATGTTCAGTTATGACATTACGCAACCGCACACTCTGGTACGGCTAAAAATGCCGGGCCAAAAAATCCCGGTGCTAAAAATCCAGGCCTGAGCCTGGCCCGGCCATCGGGCCTACAAAATTGGGCTCGAGCCCGGCCCGGTCATCGGGCCTACAAAATTGGGCCCGAGCTCGAGAAAGCCTGACACGGCCCGGTCGACCTGGCCCAACTATGTCTAAAATGTGTTTTGTGCAGGCCCGAGCCCGGCCTGACCTGCCTGATGGGCTCAGTTTTCAAGCCCGAGCCCGGCCTGATGGCACACTCGGGCTCAGCCCGACCCAGGATTTTTGGGTCGGGCCGGGTCGGGCCGTCTGAGCCGGGCTGCCATGGCCAGGTCTAATTGCATCTCCCCCGCCTCCATCGCGAGGTCAGCCAGGGCCGCCTTGTACGTGAGGCGCATCCTATTATGGCTTGCCGCACACGCATCGTGAAGGGCCTGCGGAGGAAGGAGTCACAGATAGCATGAAGAAATTGTGGGAGGCTCGAGCCGGCTGCTACACAGCCAGTGCGAGCCTCGGGGGCTACACCTAGTGGGTGCACTAGCGCGCGCCCACTTGAAGTCATTTTGAGAAAACTAAAACACTCACCACCACGGCCTGCTCGAGCTCGTTGAGCTAGCCCTGGCCGTCAGGGCGACCGTCTACAAATAATTTCCCAAGCTGGCAAACCCAGTTTGCACCCTATCCAGGGACGGGGTCTGGCTCTTCAGGCACGCTCCACTTGAGGCTTCTCCGACATCCGTCCAATCCCTGTTGGTTCGGGTGCTCCCTCCGCCCAGGTCGGCCCCCTCACTTTGGCATGTGCCTGGCGCGGTGGCAGGCAAGCTAGGCGTGTGGGTGGTCATCTCGTGGAAGCCCCCTGCTTCCCAGGGCTACCATGCAGCACCGCCTGCACCTGTCGAACTTACGGCGCTTCCCTGCATCATCATGACGCCCTCCCACGTTTTTGAGGAGGCCATGTCTCCTCCCACAAGGCCAGTTCCCGGTCCTTCCATGCGGTATGCTCCGTGCTTCAGGCGTAGCGGCCTCGACGCCTTCGCGCCCCGCTGAATCAGCTCCGAGTGCGGATGGTGCTCCCACTGCCGAGAACCTCAGGGGAGCCTTGCCGGCGTGCGGAAGATTGAGGGGTTACTGGAAAATACAATAAAAACTGCAAGTCAAAATCAAGACTGGGGCGGGGTTGCTTACCCGGAGCTCGTCGAAATCAAGCGCCTTGGGGCCGACGTCGAGGCGGCATGGCGCGTCATCTTCCTGCCCTGGCGCTCGCCCTCCGGCTGCGTCCCCGCCAAATGTTTCCCGGTCGGCGCCTCGATCGCTTGCTTCCCATGGGGCCATGTCACGGCTACCAATCGGCCGGCTGGCGTTGCTTCTGTCACTGCGCGTAGCCGCGTCCTCATCACAGGGACTTTGCTATAGAGGATTGGTGCAACTCACGATATATTCATTGGGTGCATATGCACGTATACATAC